>NC_135487.1:74168404-74263404 GCF_052094955.1 Ictidomys tridecemlineatus | reverse complement strand
CATGGTGCACCATTCCAATGCACAATGAATTTCTGATAAAGAGGTTACAACTGAGAGAAACTTTAAATTTTTTTTCTTGCTACTCCTCTTCACATTATTAGACTTTTTTCCCTTGGGAAAAAAGCACACACACAACGTAATAGCAAACACCAGAATTTGATGTAAAATTGCTTATTTGCAACTTTAATGACACTGGATTTCAACTACCCTGTAACAAGGAAACAAACACAACCAGGAAAGGAGGGAAGGGAGGCAGATGTGTTTCTCTGCAACATCACAGGCATATGAAAGTGTTCAGATCTTAGAGATACTGGGAATGATATAACTTGGAAATTGAACCAAGAATATTTTCCATCTGTGAACAAAGCCCATTTTAAAGTGCTTCACATGTTTTCTGGATTTCTCTTTTTCCCAAAGTCATACTGTAATTTCTGAGAGAGGGACACACTGGAAAATTACTGATATATAAAAAATGAAATTTAAGATATAAAAATGTGGTACTTCTGATAAATTTTATTTTTACTCTTTATTTAAATAGAGCATTCTAAAATATTACCCCTAAAGGGGCAAAATTTTTATGTGTTATTTTGTTTAGATGTGATGAGCTGGTGAAGAGTGAAAGTGACGTTGGCTTTTATGCTTATTTATTGATAAAAATGATAGCCTTTTTATATCTGGCTTCAAATCACTTCTCTACTAATCACACAACTTCCATACATTGCAAAGAGAGCACTGAGATTGAATGAAAACAGGAGGTTGGCGCTTCCTATGAGGCCCTGTGTCTGTGTTCATACAGAATATTTATGCAATGTTCTGACTTGGCTATAATCTATAATTCTTGGCTATTATTTCAGTTGCAACAATAATTTTTAGATTAATGATTATAATTTTGGTAAGGCACACATGAAAAGTTATATGTTCATGCTTGAAAGGAAGATCATTAAATATTCATTATTACCCCTCAAATTAGTTGTCATGCTCTATATAACAGTTACCAGATATCATTTCACTAGTTTAGAGTCAGCAATAAGTGAACAGCAATATATGGCTCATAGCAATTGAGGAATTTTTTTTGGTGGGTGAACAGGGAGAAAAATGATTTTAAAACCCATTTGACATATTTATGTTGACAAATTATTTAAAGAATTACTGTGTTGTCAATAAACATGTTTGTATGGTGGATCAGCATTGTGGTTGGGTTTGCTTCTAGCTGTTTAATTACTCTATGATTGTGAAAAACAGTTCTTCAAATAGTTTTGAGGAAAAAATATAAAGGTTGAGATATTTTAGTGTTTTGCAGACACCTAAACTTGCCATGAAAAATCAATTTTCATTTTTATAAGCAGGCATTGGAATCTTGCTTTTTCAGTTAAGCTAGATTGTATAATTTGTTAGTTTCCCCCATCTGGCAACAAATCTATTCTTAAGAGAGAGAGAGGAAAAAAAAGTAAAACAAGAGATGAATTTTTATAGATATTGTAGGTGAACATACATAGAGATTATGTGTTGTCAATCCACTTTGAAAAGATACAGGGAGAAAATAAATAAATTCAAATGTATTTTAGTGTAAAAATGTTTTGCTTTTTTCTTCCATGTATCTTGGTATGCCAGTTTAGTTAGGTGAAGACATTAGGACAGCCATGGGTTTTTTTTGATCACATGTATGAATCATTCTATACTCAGTAATTTTAAATTGGTTCTTTCTCCATAGAAAATAACCATAAATTGGATTCTGATCTCATCTAACTTCAGAGCTTTTTGCCTTAAAGAGTCAAATTGTAGCTGATGAACACATTTTGCATTTTTCCACATTGCATCTGGACTCTACATAACGATGGTTTATTTTATTTTATTTTATTTTTTCTGCACAGAGGAAAGGAAAAATATATAGGTCCATGAATCAATCTAGATAATGGGGAAGGCTGAATGTAATAAATAATACAGTAACAACCCTAAACTAATGAGCTGTTGCTAAGGTACATTTCATGGGCTCATCCTCTATATAAAAAGTCACTAATAACCCCTTGGTGTAATCAGATGATAAAGCTTTGCCATAAGGCAACACCTGTGCAATTAGAACTGCAGATTCTTTTGCACGTTTCATTAATTTCAGGATTTTGTAAAGGCACAATGACTACACTAATAATCTAGTCTACTTGACTCCATGTCTACTGGAAACAAAGTGTCTAATTAGATAAAGGTAATTAATTAGAGATAAATGGAGCTAATCAGACTCAGTTAACACTAATTCTCTGAATTAAGACATTTTGGGACACCTACTATCCTGCTGACTTTGATATTTTACATTAAGAATAGGTTCTAGAGGAGTCAGAAAATACTGGCATTTGAGAATTGAGCAGTCTTTTGATGGCATATTTAGGCATCTGAAGCTAAAGGAGTTTTCTTTCATATTGTGCTATTTCACCACCTTTCTATTGCAGCTTAAAGAATTCACTTTGTAGTTATTCCAATCTGTGCTAGTCTCCATATAAATTTTAATAACCTTTGCTATCATTTTTATTATCTGTCTAGCCCACCAATGGAAGAAAATCGCAAGTTGTTCTCTCTTGAATAAAGACTTAACTTGTTACATTAAGGAAATGTCAAGACTCATCAGCCTATATCTTAAAATTCTGATCCGTTAAAGAGAACAAACACCTAAAATTCTGATCCTTTAATTCTGATTCTTTAAAGAGAACAAACCTCTGCTTTACTGTGTTGAACAGAAATGTAGTGATGTAGGGTAAGAAGTGTGGACTTTGAAGTCAGAAGACCTGAATTCAAATTTCATTCTATCTCTTACTAAATGAGTGATCTCAGGAAGTAGTTTAACTTCTCTGAGTTCCCTTGATTGTAAAATGGAAATAACTACTGACTCATGTAATATTGACACTAACTTTACAGAGTTAGCGCTGTGAATGTTGAGCAAGGTAACTATATTTAAGTGTCAAAATGTTCCATTTTCAGGCGTGGGACTTGCGTAGCATGCTTGACGTCCTTAGTTCTTTCCCCAGCACTGGAAAAAAAAAAGTTCCATTTTTACCTCAACTCTGATAATCTGGACTACATTTATAAGGCTAAAACGGGGCCTGGGGATGTAACTCCATGGTAGTTGTTGCTTAGCAAGATCCTGGATTTGATACATACACACACACCCCCCACACACACACGTAAAAAGGGAGAGCTTACGATTTTTTCCCCCAGATAATCAGAAAAAAAGTTTCCCCAAATTCTTCACTTGGAGAATGTGAATTTATCTGCTTTAGTTTTCTACATTGAAATAATTATCCTCAGTCTACCAGGGGTGAACAATTGCCCCTGAAATTAATGTGGGATGTAACTTATTATGAAGTAGACATTTTAATCTTTCTTCTATACTATCTCTGGGATATGCCTCATCCTCTTTCTAGTATCCAAATTATCTGGTCAACTCCTAGATTGCTTTAATAGTCTCCTAATTAGAATCCTTGCCTTTCTTTCTCCTATAATTAGATGTCATCAAATTAATGTTCCTTCTAGAAAACTTTACTCTTTTTCTAATCAAGATCTAGGTAGATTCCTTGTTAAACTAATCTTCTACCCCGCAGGTAGTCAAAGAAGCCATATCTGGTCCCATGGTATTTATCCAGTATTATCTCCTGCTGCCCTCCTTTTAATTCCAAGCTAGCCACCTTTGCTGTTTTCATCACACTTGTCTCTCCTTTTATGCTTTTGCCCAAGCCTAATCTTTTTTTCTCCTAAAGACCTATTTCAAGACTTACCTTTCCCTGGAGGTCTCCCATGATGACCTATCCCAACAAGAGTATTCTCATCTCCACAGGCTCCAGCAGTGTTTGGGTTGGTGATCGGCTTCCTTTCTCTTTCCGGCACTGATGAGACACCTGAGCTCAGGAGCCACATCCCATTCTCTGCCTTGCCTACAACCTTTTCCCACAATCCAAACCTTCACAGGTTTTGTGGTCTGTGGTGGATGCGCAAAACACACATGTAACTTGTCTGTGAAGTGTGGCCTGGCCCGGTCCTTGGAAAGTCAGGTCCTCATGATTTTTGTAGGAATCCTGGGGCTTTTGGCCCACTTTGGGATGGGTTGAGCCCTGGGATGAGCTTTCATGTTTGGATATGAGAGTACCTTAATGAGAGGTTTGACACATACCTTTGAGGGAATGCCAGGTTTGAAAGGAGTGTAAAGGTGATTAAATCAAGTGTGTAGATGAAGTGGAGAGAGCCTGTGGATAGGGAGAAGTGGAACATGATGAGAAGAGGAAAAATAAAAAGAATAAAAGTAAAAAGAATATTAATAAGAGAATTTTGGGGGTAGTTGGATTGAATTCAGAGCATTTTACTACTAAGCATCCCCATTCCTCTCTTTTTAAAAAATTTTTGAGACAGGGTCTTCCCAACTTGCTGAGGCTGGGTCAAACTTGTGATCCTCCTACCTTAGTCTCCCAAGTCACTGGGATTACAGGCATGTGTCACCGTGCCGCAGTCTGGCTGCAGCAGAATAACCAGGGGGTGATGAATAACTTGTGTACGTTGATACAGCAGGAGTAGGAGCCGTTTATTGTAGGACAACAGAGGTATTTATACATTTTGCACAGCTTATCTTAATTAGCATAAACTAGATACATCAGTCAACCAATAAGGAATCTCCACACTTAATGGCTCGCTTTTGTTACTTCTCAAACCATTCCCTCTGGCATTTTGCCAGGCACCATCCAGACTTGTTTACGAACTCTAACATTTCTCTGGCAAAATACCAGGTGTTATTTTGACTTGTTTACAGACCTTAACATCACTGTGCCAGACCAAAACCATTTTTTTTTTTTTAGAAATCAATTTCTGAAGAAGTAAATGACAGTGTCTATAGTAGAGTTGAAGGAGAGTTGAACAAATCGATCTGGGGAGGAGCTGAGAGACTGTTAGAAAGGAAGAAAAGAGAGATTCTGAAGTGAAGAGGGAAATTGAATCTGTTCACAGGAAAATCTTTCAATCCTAAGATCATTTAACCCCAAGAAGAGCAGTTTGACCTTTCAGAAAATACCTGGTATTGATCTGGCTCTATAAGGAGACAACTGAAAGATTCCTGGAATTTTTTTTTCCATAAAGTATATTATCCTTTCTGGGAAGAAGTACTTAATTTTATGATAGAAAAAAAATTGGGGGACAAGGACATAACATGACTACTGTGTGTGTGTGTGTGTGTGTGTGTGTGTGTGTGTGCGCGCGCGCGCGCATGCTGGGCAAGAGAGGAGGTCTGGAACCTGGGAGGTTGGGTCCAGGGAGGGAGGGGCACCAAAATCAATCTAGACATTCATGGCTTTGCCTGGAATCTAGGGTTGTCCTGAGAGGTGAAGCAGATGCCATTTGAAATGGAGGAACTCCTAATAGAAAGTACCTTCTTATTCTCATCCAGTTCCTGGGAATCTACCATCAAGACTTCCTTCCAATCTGGTTACTGATTCAAGACAGATGCTTCTGAGAGGAGTAAACTTTTTAAGAATAAGAGATTAGTTATTTTGAGAATAAAAGATTAGTTACATGAGGATGAGGACAGGGAAGAATTTGCCTCTTGATGTCAACAGAGTTTAGAAAAAGACCAGAAACTACCCAAACATACTCCACTCTTCACAATCAACTGCTCATGAAAGAAATTCTAAGGGCTCCTTCTACTGCTCTCTCACCTTAGTGCTCATCACCCTGATAATCATTTAACTACTCCCTCAGGGTGCCTATGCAAGGTCACCCTCGGCAGTGCTCAAAAATGCATGGATGAATGAAGGGATAGTCCTAGTTTGTCTCTGTCTCCAAGTTTTGGCCCCGGCAATCCATTCACCAGCAGGCTGGAATCCTAATGATCCTCTTAAAGCCCAGGTTTGATCTATTTAAAGTCCTTTGTGCCTTCTTGTTACTGACAGGATTAAGTCCAAACAGTTTAGCTTGTGTTTTAGTCATCTTTGTGTTGCCATGATTTAAAGATCCGAAGAGAACAGCTTTGAGGAGGAAAAGTTGATTTTGGCTCATGGTTTCAGAGGTTCATTGCACAGCAGGTGGACTCCATAGTTCTGGGCCCAGGTGAGACAGAACATGATGGCAGAAGGATCCAATGGAGGGAAGCAGTTTAGGACATGGCAATCAGGAAGCAGAGGGAGAAATATGCTCTCCACGGACAAAATATAAACCCTAAAGGCACACCCCTAGTGACAGTACTTCTTCCAGTCACACCTTACCTGCCTACATTTACCACCAAGTTAATCCATATCAGTGGATTAATCCACAGATTAGGTTACACCTCTCATAATCCAATCATTTCACCTTTGAAAATTCTTGCATTGTCTCATACAAGAACCTTTGGTGGGGGCATCTCATATCCAAACCATAACAGCTTGGAAATCAATGCCCTTGATCCAACTCCTGTAGCCTTCCCACAAAACCCTATGGGTGCAGGTGTATATTGGCATTCTGCTTCCCTAGACTTCCCCCAGGCATATTGAATTAGTTTTAAGTCCTTGACACCTGAGATGTCTTTTTTTTTTTTTAAAGAGAGAGAGAGAGAGAGAGAGAGAGAGAGAGAGAGAGAGAGAGAGAATTTTTAAATATTTATTTATTTTTAGTTATCGGCGGACACAACATCTTTGTTTATATGTGGTGCTGAGGATCGAACCCGGGCCGCATGCATGCCAGGCGAGCGTGCTACCACTTGAGCCACATCCCCAGCCCCTGAGATGTCTTAAACTACACCTTGCCTAAGTTGTTTCCTCCTGGAACAATCTCTGTGCAATCCTATGTCCACCTGGTAAACATTTTTGTGTCCTTTCAAGGTCAGTCTACATGACTTCTCCTCAGTGTAGCCTACCACAAGCTTCTAAATCAAGGTGCCAATCTCTTCCTGTACCTTTCCTTTATCTAGCTTTTTAAAAACAGTACCTGGCACAAATGAAGAGCATTCATTTGTGGACATGACTATATGGTCACGTTTCTGAAAAGTAGGACCACATACATCTTTTTCTTCATTATACCTTCATACCAGGCATCTATTGGGCTCTTAACAAATAGTTAATTGGGAATTTAGTCTGAGACTGCTTAAGGCAAGTTCCCTTCTCTCTTTTTTTTCAAGAATAGTCCTCGATATAGCTTTATCTCGGTTACTTTTTCTTTGTAAAGTAAGAGCATAATGATAACTATTACTCTTTTTAAAATGGCTTAAACATGTGGTTCAAAGTGAAATGTTAAAGAGCCATCCACTTCTACTGTCTGCCTCTAGAAACATCCTATACCCCATGTCCAGTGCCCAGGAGGATGCAGAGGGTACCTGTGCACTCCCCTGTACAGTTTTTTTCTCTCACAAGATATTCTCTCTGATATTTCATTTGATTCTGGCTCTGAAGAGGCACTGCAAAGACACACAGTTGCTGTGAAGATCCTACCATGTCATCATTTCTGTGTACCTTTATTTGAGAGGCTTCTGTTTGCTATTTGCCAGAGATATTTCCAAGTAGGCTTTCTTGTGGTGTAAGTTCAGCTTATTATCTGGTCCACAGTCCATTGACTTTATAGACATAATTATTTCCTAAAGCTGCCCAATGAAGTCTCCCCAGAATTGAAGCTGTATCTTTGAAGATAGCAGCAAGTTTCCCTTTCTCCTTTGGGATCCTGAGAAGCCAGTAGGCTGGCTTCACTGAGACCTTCATGTTCTAATACCTCTTTAGGAAGGAGTCCTTGCCCTCTATTCATGGAGACAGTCAGCTTTTCAAATGGAAAATTGGGGCAAAACAAATTCCACTGGGTAAATAAATGTTGGCAGCCACTGCTTTCAGCCTTGGAAGATCACATTCTGAATTCTCCTCCACTGGGCAGCTTAATCCTTCTTGTTTCTGGGAATGAAGTTACCAAAGGGAGTAGATTTTCAGCTACCTAATCAAGCCTTGTGCCAGGAGCCTTGTGTAGCGGCCTCCTGGCTGATTTCTGCAGAACCCTGTTTTTTCATCCTGAACTAGTACAGCCAGTGCCTTTCCTATTGGCATGGAGTGACATTATCAAGGGTCAAGTTTTAAAGGCCAGATAATACCTCAATCTTGAAAGCTGCTGAGGCACTGAGTCAAGGCCCCAAACATGGGATTAGAGTTCAAACCACCTTTAGGTTTGGATTTTACATTTCTTTGGTCGTGTGTTGCCAATTATGATAGAGGATTCCCGACTCAGCTATGTCCTCTTAAGTGAATATGCCTATTACTCTCTTGGTTATTTAATAGGCTGCAGACATTTGGCAAAAACAAAGGGTTTATTTGAAATTTTTCTTCTCAGGAAAAATACAGTCTCTAGCACAGTGAAATTATAGGCATACATTCTTCTTATCAGCTTGCCTGAGTACAGCAAGGTTTTGTTCTGAGAGAAATTTAACTGCGATGCAGTTGCCAAATATTTAATACTTTAAAGAGGAAGTTCTAAAATTTAATAGTTGATTTTATTATTACTCTTTGAATGTAATTAACTAGGGATGCACTTTAAACTGCTTTATTCTGGCTATTGAAATGGATTTTATGGTTTACACTGGGGAAAAAAAATTCTGTCAGACCATGGGCCTCTCCCTTGGTGCACATTATTAGAGTCTCTTTAGAGACAAGCAAGCAATTTTGCTGTCACTGGTCTTGTTCAAATAGAGTATGTTTATCTATGCAATTCTCTTGGGAAAGGGTGTCAAAAAAGGATCACCAGTTAGCAGCTGACATAGCTCCTGCTTACACGTTGAAAAAGCTCCTCAAATAGCAAATGAACACATATATTTCATTTTTTATGTGGCTGATAAAATGTTATATCATTGAGTCAAAAGAACATATTTGTTCCATCTAAGTTGACTTTAGAACTTAGCTCTCACTTCTAATACAAGGGAGGGCCTTGTGGCTCAACAGAGGATGCTCTACAGAAACCTTGGAAAAATTGGGTCTTTCAGCATTAAGCATCCATTCTTTAATGGATTGTCGACCTATCCATGAGCAATTATCTAGTATTGAAGTACCAAGTGGGCTACAGAGAAAACTAAAGCTTTCAGGATGCTTAGTTTAACTTGCATATTGTTTTATTTCGAAAACTGAATTCTCATTTGATTGCTCTATTATATCAAAGCATGCACTCATTCACTTTTTTGACAAAAAAAAATTGAACAACAAACAACAAATATGTAGCAAGTATTATTCTGGGCTCCTGCAAATGCAAATGGGTGTACAAAATATACAAGGTGCCTGCCCACAAGGAATTTATAATCTGGTGTAGATGTTAAACAAGAAAATCTAATCACAGTATGTTTTCATACACTACCCTGCTCTGCTAGCTGTGCCCACCAGTCCACACCCACTATGGCCACCATTCAGCAGCTCAGAGGTAATTGGCACTTGGTGGAGAGCAAAAGTTTTGATGGATACATGAAGGAAATGAGGTAAAACTAACTTTGAAAAAAAAAAGAGGGAGTGGAGGGGAGAAGTGGCTGAACCAAGTTGTGTTAACTACCACTTTTAAAAAACTGCCTCATCATAAAAACTGAGAGCATTTTGTAAAAAAGTCAGTTTTCTTGTACCCTGGGAGAGAAGTTTGAAGAAACTACAGTTGATGACAAAAAAAAACTCTGTAACTCTTACAGATAGCAAGCATATCAGGGGTAGAATGGAGAGGAAAGCACAATAATAAGAAAATTGAAAGATGGAAAATTAGTGGTGGACTGCATCATGAACAATGTCACCTGTGCTCAGTTTATGAAGAAGTAGAAAAAAATTCCATTATCACTTTGAACAGGCATTAGCTATTGAAAGTGAACAAGCATAGTACAATGAGCAAATCTCTTAACTGTTTCGTTATTGTATTCAAGGATCTTTATCACAAATATTTTACATGCAAATATTTTAAATGTTGGTTTAATTAGGATCATCCCCTTTCTTAGTAAAAAAATTTTTTTTAATGACCTAACCCCAAATTTGGAAAATGCTATGAAGAAAGAGCTTGAGTGTTGAACTCAGAAAACCTAGGTCTCAGTTTTCTCATCTATAAAAGGTATAAAATGTAAGTGATAAGAATTACTTAGGAATCTGAAGATTAAATGAAACAAGAGAATGTAGATAAATGTCTTAATGCAGTTCTCAGTTTGAGGGAAGAAATCAGTCATATAATTGAAAACATGAAAAGGATCCACAGTATGTTTGTTGGTGACTTTAAATTTGGGACAAGAGTTCCCCAGAGCTCAAGTTCAGTTTTGTTTTTGCAGAGCTGGGGATGGAACCCAGGGCCTTGTATATGTAGGCAAGCACTCCACTGAGCTGCATCCCCACAGCCCTCAGTCTTGAGGTAACATCACACAGAACAGGGACTAATCATTTCTGTCATTTATTTAGAAGAGTAAGCATGATGGCTTCCAAATAGTTTCCCCTACAGTATTTTGTTTGTAAATTCTTTCAGCTGCTTTGAATGGCACAGTTGTTCTTGGGGTCTTTATGGTGGAAATTCATCTTCTCACTTTAGTTTTATTGGAAGTTTAGATTATTTTATAAAGCATCTAGATTGTTAGGGATTTTTTATTTTTTTTTTTTTTGCCTCCTGAGATCTGGAGAAATCCCAGACTTTGCATACTCAGTAGATGAAATGGTCAATTTTATGTGTCAGCTTGACTGGAAGTTGCTCAGATAGCTGGCAAAACATTTCTGGGTGTGTCTGTGGAAATGTCTGGAAGAGCCAAGTATTTGAATTAGTAGACTGAGTAAACAAGATCACCCTTAAGAACACAGGTGGTCCTCATGTATCTATTGAGGGCCTGAATGGAACAACAACACAAAAAAAGCAAAGGAAGGAAAAATTTGATTCCTCTGAGCTAAAATATCCATTTTCTCTTGCCCTTAGACACTGGCACTTCTGCTTTTGGGGCTTTATGACTCAGACCAGGACTTAAGCCATCAGATTCCCTGGTTCTTAGGCCTTTGGACTTGGATCTCAGGCCTCAGAATGACTGACTGACTGACACTACTGGCTTTCTTGGGCTCCAGCTTTCAGACTGCAGATCATGAAACTTCTGGGCCTCCATAATCTCATGAGCCATTTCCCATAATTCCTCCCCACCCTCTCTCCATCCTATTGGTTCTATTTCTCTAAAGAACAGTGACTAGTAAGCTAGAAATCCTCAAACAGCCCTGTGAGGTGAATATTACCATTTGCATTTTTTAAAAATGAAGAAATAAAAGCTTGAGGAGGTTAAGTAGCTTTCCCAAGGTTAAAAAGCTACGTCTGGGTACAGTGGTGCATGCCTGTAATCCCAGCAACTCAGGAGCCTTAGGCAGGAAGATTGAGAGTTCAAAGCTAGACTCAGAAATTTTGTGAGGTCCTGTTTTGGTGCCAACACCATTCTGTTTTTGTTACTGTTGCTCTGTAGTATAGTTTAAGGTCTGGTGTAGTGATGCCACCTGCTTCACTCTTCCTGCTAAAGAGTGCTTTAGCTATTCTGGGTCTCTTATTTTTCAAGATGAATTTCATGATTGCCTTTTCTATTTCTATGAGGAATGTCATTGGGGTTTTGATTGGAATTGCATTAAATCTGTACAATGCTTTTGGAAGTCTGGTCATTTTGACAATATTAATTCTTCCTATCTAAAACCAAGGTAAATCTTTCCATCTTCTAAGGTCTTCTTTGATTTCTTTCTTTAGGGTTCTGTAATTTTCATTATATAAATCTTTTACCTCTTTCATTAAGTTGATTCCCAAGTGTTTTACTTTTTCTTTGAGGCTCTTGTAAATGGAGTAGTTTTCCTCATTTTCCTTTCAGAGAATTTGTCACTGGTATACAGAATTGCCTTTGATTTATGGGTGTTGATTTTATATCCTGCTACTTTGCTGAATTCATTTAGTAGTTTTAGAAGTTTTCTGGTGGAACTTTTAGGGTCTTCTAGGTGCAGAATCATAATGTCAATTTTCCTATGTGTATCCCTTTAAATTTCTTTCGTCTAATTGCTCTGGCCAATGTTTCAAGAACTATGTTAAATAGAAGTGGTGAAAGAGGGTATCCCTGTCTTATTCCAGTTTTTAGAAGGAATGCCTTTAATTTTTCTCCATTTAGAATGATATTGGCCTAGGGCTTAGCATAAATAGCCTTCATCATGTTGAGATATGTTCTTGTTATCCCTAATTTTTCTATTGTTTTGAACATAAAGTGGTGCTGTATTTTGTCAAATGCTTTTTCTGCATCTATTGAGATGATCATATAATTCTTATCTTTAAATCTATTGATGTGATGAATTACATTTATTGGTTTCTGTATGTTGAATCAATCTTGCATCCCTGGGATGAATTCCACTTGATCATGGTGCACAATCTCTTTGATGTTTTTGTATTCGATTTGCCAGAATTTTATTGAGAATTTTTTATCAATGTATTCAATTTGCCAGAATTTTATTGAGAATTTTTCATCAATGGTACAGAATAGAGGACACAGAGACTAACCCACAAAAAATAATTATCTTAGATTAGACAAAGGTGCCAAAAACAAGCATTTGGAGAAAAGATAGCCTCTTCAACAGATGCTGCTGGGAAAACTGGAAATCCATATGCAACAAAATAAAATTAAACCCATATCTCTCACCATGCACAAACTCAACTAAAAATGGATCAATGGACTTAGGAATACAAACCAGAGACCCTGCATCTAATAGAAGAAAAAGTAGGCCCTAACCTCCATCATGTCAGATTAGGCCCCAACTTCCTTAATAAGACTCTTTTGGTGCAAGAATTAAAGTCAAGAATCAACAAATGGGATGGACTCAAAAAGTTTCTTCTCAGCAAAAAAAAAATCTGTGAGGTACATCTTGGAAGCAAATCTTTACCCCTTACACATCAGATAGAGCACTAATCTCTAGGGTATATAAAGAACTCAAAAAGCTAAACACTAAAAAAACAAATAACCCAATCAATAAATGGGCCAAGAACCTGAACAGACACTTCTCAGAAGAGGATATACAATTAATCAACAACTATATGAAAAAATGTTCATCATCACTAGCAATTAGAGAAATGCAAATCAAAAGTACTCTAAGATTACATCTCACACCAATCAGAATGGCAGCTATTATGAATACAAACAACAATAAGTGTTGACAAGGATGTGGGGGAAGAGGTACACTCATACATTGCTGGAAGGACTGCAAATTGGTGCAGCCAATATGGAAAGCAGTATGGAGATTTCTTGGAAAATTGGGAATGGAACCACCATTTGACCCAGCTATCCCTCTTCTTGGGCTACACCCAAAGGACTTAAAAACAGCATACTACAGGGACACAGCCACATCAATGTTTATAGCAGCACAATTCACAATAGCTAAACTGTGGACCAACATAGATACCCTTCAATAGATGA
Source organism: Ictidomys tridecemlineatus (assembly GCF_052094955.1). NCBI lineage: Eukaryota > Metazoa > Chordata > Mammalia > Rodentia > Sciuridae > Ictidomys > Ictidomys tridecemlineatus. Next base: position 74,250,026 of record NC_135487.1, on the reverse strand, counting down.
ATGAATAAAAAAAATGTGGCATATATACACAATGGAATATTACTCAGCAATAAAAGAGAATAAAGTCATGGTATTTGTAGGTAAATGGATGGAGTTAAAGAAGATAATGACAAGTGAAGTTAGTCAATCCCCCAAAACCAAATGCTGAATGTTTTCTCTCATATAAGGAGGCTGATTTAGAGTGGGGTAGGGAGAGGGAGCATGGGAGGAATAGATGAACTCTAGATAGGGCAGAAGGATTGGAGGGGAAGGGAGGGGGCATGGGGTTAGAAATAATGGTGGAATGTGATGATCATTATTATATAAAATACATGTATAAAGACATGAATTAATGTGAATATACTTTGTATACAACCAGAGATATGAAAAATTGTGCTCTATATGTGTAATAAGAATTGTAATGCATTCCACTGTCACATATAAATAAAAAAATAATAAAAAAGAACGAAATTTTGTGAGGTCCAAAGCAACTTAGCATGACTGTCACAAAACAAAAAATAAAAAAGGACTGGGGATTTGGCTCAGTGGTTACCCATTAATTGGGTGCCTGCTGTGTTGTAGATTTGTGCTAGGGAGACACCCGGTAAAGGAGACAGATGTGGGGAGAGCAGATAGTTTTAAATATGTAATTAGAAATGTGAGGTTGTTGTGAAAGAGAGACAGGAGAGTGGGAGCTTGTGATAGGGGAACATAAAATTGAAGATTTCTGTGAAGAATACCATTGTGATCCAAAGAGTCGGGTAGGCAAAGGATGTTGGGATATATGGTCATTGGTTTGGGGACAGGGTGGTCTAGGCAGATGAAACAGGATACACAAAAGACCAAAGGCAGAAAAGAACATTATATGTCTTTGAGCAACTGCACAAAGCAATTGTACATTTAAAGATCAAGGGGGACTGCCACACAATGAAGATGAATAGGAAGGGAAGGGACCAAATGCCATAGCACTGAGAGGCTTTTTGGACTATGAATTTTATGCTGGTATCAATAAGAAGTCAATAAAGAACTTTAGGCTGGGAAGTAATTTAATCATACTTAATTTTTTTATTTTATTTTTTTTGGTATTTTATTTTTTATTTTTTTAATTTTTATTTTATTTTTCATTTTTTATTGGTTGTTCAAAACATTACAAAGCTCTTGACATATCATATTTCATACATTAGATTCAAGTGGGTTATGAACTCCCATTTTTACCCCAAATACAGATTGAAGAATCACATCGGTTACACATCCACATTTTTACATAATGCCATATTAGTAACTGTTGTATTCTGCTACCTTTCCTATCCTCTACTAACCCCCCTCCCTTAATTTTTTTAAAAAAACAAGATCAGCTTACTATTTGTACAGAATGTGGAAAGGGACAACTAGGAAAGCAGGAAGATTGTTTAGAAGCCTGTTGCAATAGTCTCAGATGGAACTAGTGATAGTTTGACTTGAGTAGTGGTGGAAAAGATAAAAGTAAATGGATTCCAGAGATAGTTAGCAGTACACCTATTTATTGAATCATTTGAAAATTTTCTATTGTAAGTAATAGAATTTGACTTTAAAATGAGGAACTTGCTGGCTCATTTAACTGCAAGAAATGGAGACAGGGTTGGGTCGACCTGAGGCAGAGCTCCATGAAGAGGGGTACTTAACTACTGAGCCCCAACCCCAGCTTTTTTTTTTTTTTCCAAGACAGAGCCTTGCTAAGTTGCTGAGGCTGACTTTGAACTTGCAATCCTCCTGCCTCAGACTCCTGAGCTGCTGGGATTACAGGTGTGCATCACATATAAGCTTTTTCATGCTTCCAAGATGACTGTCAGCGAGCCCAAGGCCAGATGCTTCTTTCTGTACACCTTTGTTCAAGCATTCCCAGCAAATGTCTCAAATTTCACTATGATTGACCAACTAAAGTCTCATGCTTATTTCTGAGCTGGTTATTGAGGATAGAATGATGGGATGCTCTGACTGACTTAGCTTAAGTCATAACTCTACTCCCCAAACCATGGGATCAGCTTTCCTGGTGTGGTTCACTAGATGGAAATGGAGACTCCTGAGACAGCAAAAGAGAAGACAGCATGTATGAAAAGATCTCTCTGAATGAACTGGATTTCAGGATTTATGGAAAAGAGTATCAATCTTGTGGTAGTATCATTTATAAAACTCTTAAGCAGGTTTATGGAGAAAGAGAAGGGATTCTGTTGTGTTTATAGGGTCTAAGAGACATTCAAAGGGGAAATATCAACCAAGCACGTGGACAGGTTAGTTGAAAACTCAGAACAGAGGTCCTGGCTGAAGAGAGCAACCTGTATATTACCTGTCTTACCTGACACCAAAATATGTACTCTTAGCCAGAAGGCATATTCTGCATTATTCTTAAGGACTAATCAGCACAAAAATAAGATCACCTTCATGATGATGAGAATTTGACACTGCTATGAAGAAAATCCCAAGATTATAGCTCTATATGGATTGAAGTCTGATCAGTAGCCACAGCAACTCTCAATGGCTAGCAAATATTTAATCTGACAGTGGTTATGTATTCCACTTATATGTTCTTTTAATGTACAGCTTCTTAATCTCTATACATACTATTTTGCTCAGGAATAAAATGGTCACTCAGTCACTTGTAAACACAAAGCCACATGGTTGCTCTGGATTAGTTTCTAGTTTTCCTTTGAATACTGGTCTTTAGGGTTGGAATTACTTTTGAGTAGGCACAGTCCTAGGGGTGAGCATTGCTGTTTACAGTGATCATCTCTGACTATGGCAGAGCAAATAGGGAAAGGAGCCTTCATAGCTAGAGATATGGAATAGCTGAGCAAACCAGGTAATCCAGGCAATCATGAATGGGTTTTATAATAGTGGATTTGGGATTCTGGGCCTCTACAACCTTTTCTTTTTCCCTTCTTGCTAAATCTTCTCCTTCCCAAACCATTGCTAATAGCTTGACATAACTGGGAAAGGTGAAATAAGAGTGTATGATTCTCTGACCTTTTCCTTAAGCAAAATAGAAATTATACTCTGTCCTGTCATTCTGTATTATCTGTGCCTCTTTGTTTCCATTAGTATGGATAATTAAGAGCTGAGGGTAAACCCTCTCTTTTGTTAAATTATATTTTATTTCCACTGAAAAAATAATACCCATGCCCCACCCCCAATAAATGATATAAATAAGCCTGGGGAAGGAGAAGAAGGAGTTGAGGGAAAAAAAAACCTAAACCAATCCTACTAAGCAAACCTCTGAACTATCCACATTATTTAGTGAGAGGATTTTTTTCCCCCCTGAATCAGATGTTGAGCATAATGGTCAAAATAATCCTTGGTACTTTCTATAAGCTTGCTCATTATCATTCAATATGTTCAGCAGAATTATTAAATTTAAAATAATATGGTGCACCTGGTTGAGATGACGATGAGAGATTTGGCTTCTTGTCTCTTCGTTAAGGATGAATTCAGCCCAAGGGTGTACTATGAACTTGGCAAATAGCATTATAATAGTGAGAGAATATTGCCTATTGGGTAGCAGGAGTTGATGATTAAATTTAAGTGTGTACTGTCCACATAAAACAAATAATGCTCTTTTTTTTTTCTAAACTTTTACTGTGAACATTCATCACTGCTGCTGAAGATGCACAGTTGCTAATTATTGTGTTTTTAACTTGTAATATACTGTAAATTTTGTATAATACTACTGTGACCTTATACAGAATAGAAAAGATGACAGGAGGCCTATAATTATTGTATGGGGAAGAAATGCCTATAATTATCTACTATTTTTAGGACCAGCGTGCTTGGCCTCTTAATTTACATAAGCTTTAGACATTCACACATTTTCTGTCTTTGCTTGTGGATGATAAATTTTGCTCAAATGAAATCAGAAGACATACTGTTAGAGAAGGAGTTAGCCAACTGGGAGCTTGATTACAATGAACAACACAAGCTTTGGTGCCAGCTAAAAAAGGGAGCATTTATTTGGATGGAATTTGTTTAAGGCAAGATTCAAAACATTAAAAAAAAAAAAAGAAAGAAAACCAACACCATATTACTGTATTGGGGCCTGATAACGTGTGATTATTTTTTAGAGAATTGGTTAAATTATCTTGTGGAAAAGCATTAACCTAACAAAGAGAAACCTCTAGGATATTTATCACATGGAGGGTGATTATGACAGCATGTTCTTATTAGAGAAGAATATTTTGTGCTCATTAAGGTTACCCCCTTGAGTGCTCAAGGATGCCAAGTGCATTACAGCAAAGCTCTACAGTTCTATTGTCCTGTGAGCACTTACTGTTAGCTGGGGAGCTTCATTCCAACTTGTGGGGACTCTGAAAGACTCAGCCCTCTCAGGGCCTGTATCAGAGCCACTGGGCAAATGGACAAGACTAGGGGGTTTCCAAGTTAAATGCTTCAAGGATATATTTGCAGGAATTAGGAATGATAACAAGAGTCCTCTGGGTTCCTACTATGGATAACAGGTGGGTAGGATGTGGATATATTTGGTTTTGAGGATCTGCTTGCTCCATTTGCAGGGAATTCATACATAAGATTCTAAACTAGAGGCAAACCCAAAGTTAAGCTTCCTACTTTATAAAGGAATCTTTCACTATAAAATAATTAAAAATGACTTCCCACAAGTAGCAGGTTTTCCTGAACCACATAATGTGACAGCTTTAAATGTTTTTTTAGAAAATGACTCTTACTTTTATTAGCTGTATTAGTCAGCTTTTTATTACTATGACCAAAATACCTGATAAGAACAATTTAGAGGGAAAGTTTATTTTGGTTCATGGTTTCAGAAGATTCAGTCCATGGTTGACCAACTTCATCTCTTTGGACCTAAGGTGATAGACCATCATGGCAGAACTGCATGGCGGATGAAAACTTCTCAACTCAGGGCAGCTGGGAAGCCAACACACAGAAAGCAAAGGGCTAGGGACTAGATGAATCCTTTAAGGCACACTCCTAGTAACCTACTTCTTCCAACTAGGTCCTGAGTCCCAGAACTTCATTTAGCTATCAATGGACTGATGCATCAAATTAATTTGATGGATTAATCCACTGATGAGGTCAGAACCCCCATGATCCAATCATTGCCAATAGCCCCACTGCTGAACCTTGCTTCATTGGGGACCATGATTTAACCACATATGTTTTTTGGAGGACATTCTGCATCTAAATCATGACATAAACTTATTAGAAATTATAAATATGCAATTATAATTTGAAAGTTTGCATACAATGTTTTAAAAAATCATGAGAAAGATATGAGTTCTTCCAACCTTCTTCCCACACTCTGTATTTCAAAATCCAAGGCATGGCAGAAAAGCAGATTTTGGTTTGTTGGGGTTTTTAATGGCCATATAATAGATTCTTCTAAATGGCCAGATGTTGACACAGGATGTTTAAATGTAGATTTGTCCAAGGTCTCAAAATGTCTATGTACCCTCTATTTTGTTTGTTTGAGTAAAGATTCAAAGATGTTTCCTCTGTAGCATTGGGTTGTATCTCTCTTGAGTTTCTTAATCTATGGGTTCCTCTTCCCACTGCCCTCCACCCCATGTAATTTACTTTGTATAGAAACTCATTAATTTGTCCTGTAGATTTTCCTACATACTGGATATTACTTATTGCATCTTTACATAACATTATAACAAATTACTTTGTCCCCTGAATTTCTTACATACCAGTAAATCTAAAATCTCATTTAAGTTCAGGTTTGGATTTTTGGCAAGATTTCTTCATAGATGGTACTATGTCCTTTACCAGGAGGAATATAAGGTGTATCTCTCTTTTTGTGATATTGGCAAAAGTTAATTATCATAGCGTAAGTCCAGTATTTTATTGAGAATTGCAATGGTGACAATTTTATCATCTCATTTCCATTTTTCTAGTTAGACTACTTTGACAGTAAGAAAGTTTTCTTCACCTACTATCTAGTTACCTAAGGTATAACTGGTTTGACCAAAACTCCATTTCTAAGTTTCTCCTCTGCAAATACCTTGGATTTTTTGTAGATTCAGAAATCTTTATGGGTTTTCAGTGAGATGCTGAAGTTTAAAGATTAGCTTAATGACTAGGTCCCCTCTACATGCTCAGACAAGCATTTATTTTCCTTGTGGGTGATGAATCTCAATCCCCTTCAAACTTTACATACCATCACCTATACTTTTGAAATGGCGATGTCCAGTCTTCCTACCTAGTTTAGAGTTGCTTTCATACCAGCTTTATCTCTTCTACTGGTTGTAAACAACTTGAATGCTAGCTCTGTGACTGATTCTTTATTTTTAAAAATATTCACACCCACCACAGTGCTTGTCACATAGTAACACTTCAGAAAATCTGTGCTGTATGAATGAATGAATAACTGAACAAAGTCTTGGAGAAAGTGCCCTGCTATTGGGGTGATCAGGCACTATAGCCCAGTAGGAAGTACATAGTCTAGACCTCAGTTAATCTTGGGTTCAAGTCACAGTCTTATACTACTTTTTGTTTCTTGGTCAAATGTACTTAATTTCTGATCTTTAAAATAATACTTGTCCCTATGGCTGTCATAGTTATTGTTGTGATCTAGCAATCCAGTAGGGAACTGGGGTGAAGGTCAAGGCCTTGACAGATAGAGAGCAGCTTAACAGGTGTCTACTATCAATCCTCTCTAAGTCTGTTAGGTCTTATTTTATGTGAGAATAACAGTTTCTGTTCTCAGGGGGTTACAGCAGGAATTAATATATTTTAAGTAAATCTTCAGTGAAAGGTTTGTGTTATTTTATGTAAACTTTTTTATATCATTAATCTTTGGAACTGTTTTTTTTTTTTTTTTTTTTGCTTCAAAATGCTTTAAAGGTGGTTAAAAAGATGGGGTTATTGGTTTGGTGCTAACCAAATGAGGTTTGTTACTGTTGGGACTTCAGTCTGGTTTGCTTTGCTTTCTCCCTGGTCCTGGCACTGGTTGAGTGCTGGCTAGAGGAAGGCCCTGGATGAAAGCTATCCTGGCAGCAGGAACATTAACACCCACTCTGGAGCCAGGAGGTAGGTGTTAATGTCTCTAGTTGAATTTCTAGCAGCAAAGATATTTAACACCTTTCTAGGATCCAGGAGCCATGCACCCTCTCTTTAAACCTAATTTGGCAGGTAAAAGGGAAAAAGGGTATTTTCAGTTCGGTGGCTGAGAAAGTACAGAAAGCTCTGTGCCCCAAAGACAGAAGCCAGTAATCAGAGGATGAACCTGACATGGAGAAGGGGTCTTCTGAATGGGATTATCTGGAGAATGACACCGATGGGACTTTCCCCAACAGACCTGACCCAGGATGGTCCTGTGGAAATATTAGAACAGTAGTGGCTCTAGCCCAGGGGAAAGACATAATGAGGTTCAGGACAGGTTGGAAACCCATGTTTGGATGCAACTTAAAATCCGAGACTGTGACCAGCCTGGTTTCCTGAGAAATTCTGTTCTTTGGAAGACCAAGAGTTCTGGGGGCAAAATGTAAATGTCCCTTTGGAAAAATAACAGGGAATAAAATCCTTCAACTCAATTACCTCTTGAAGCTGAGCCTAACCAACTGGCAGTCAATTTGGAAGATGGGATGGTTGGGATGTCTTAGCTACAACATTCATGATGGAAGGCAGGTCACTGTAAGAATGAACAAAAAACCTCTTTTGTTAGAGTTTGATGGCAATGGTGAATTTTGACTTAGACTGAGCTTGAAATGTGCTTGTTTTCTCACCAAAGCTGAGGCCCATTTGCACAACAAGCAAAATGACAAGGTAAACAACTTCTGTTCAGACTTTCCAAGGTCTTTTCCTCTGGATAGCATCTCAAGAACTCTATGACACCACCTCACCCAGAAATGAACCCAAACACTGGGGATTCTTTCAACATCCAAAAAGGGTCACTTCTTTGAAATGTGATGACTCCCTAGAACAACTTTCTCATTTAAATTACATGGATATCAGAAGAGCCCAGGCCAGGAGGTGAAGCAGAGCAAACTCACACTCTTTGACTACAAAAGCAAATGCATATTTTTGATGAGCCTGCACTGGCTGCCTTTGCAGGCTTAGAATGATGTTTTCTTCCCCTTTTTTGCCTACAAGGAATGTTGTAAGTAGGCATAAACAAATGCCTTCATTATTTATCCTAGTTTCACTGCACTAAATCATTCTACATGGAAAATTTGCTGTTTTGTTTGGCTGGCAATTACTTAAGCCCATGGGCCATGAGAATCTTCTGTGGGGTTGCATGTTGGGATTGTTTTAGCGCAAGTGAACACCCTTTACAGTGAAAGCTGATATAAAAACTGAAGCCAAGAGATGGAATATATCCTCTATCACCCTGACCTCTGGCACCTTGTACCCCAGGTTCTACTGTGATTATAAGAATAATCACCTCTCCACTGCAGAGATTCATTTGTGGCCAAATGAGCCACAGGGCCCTGAATGAATGTCTTCCCTGGAAACTAGGCAAACAGGAAGTCTTCTTTCAAAGTTTTCATTAGAATAATCATTTCTAATACAAAAGAAATGGTAAGAAACAGGAGGTTTTACAAATGAAAACTCTATTGATGGTTATTAACACCTTGTTTTGTGCCATGCTGAGAAAAGTCATTTGATACTTTCTTCTCTCTCTTCATCCTTTACAAGAAACTCCCAGAGAGCCAAATGGAGTGGGCCTCTAGTCCTACAGCCTACAACCAGCTAACCTCCAACTTGAGAGGCCAGTCAAAAGTTGAGTGCCCTGTTATATTTCAATAGAGCAGCACAGCTGCCTGAGATCCAAAATTCATTATACAATGAATTTTTTTTTAAAGAGAGAGTGAGAGAGGAGAGAGAGTCAGAAAGAGAGAGAATTTTTAATATTTATTTTTTAGTTCTTGGCAGACACAACATCTTTGTTGGTATGTGGTGCTGAGGATCAAACCCGGGCCGCACGCATTCCAGGCGAGCGCGCTACCGCTTGAGCCACATCCCCAGCCCATACAATGAATTTTAATCAAGTCATTGTCCTGTTAAAACTCAAACCACAAACCAAACTAAACTACTTATATTACTTAGTTAACTAAACTACCCATATTACTTAGAGTTCTCCAGAGAGAATCAATAGGAATTTGTTAGGGGAATTGACTCACATGATTTTGGAGGCTGAGATGCCCCCACATAGGCCACCTGCAAGCTGAAGATCCTGAAATACTGGTAACATGATGCAGTCCAGATTCAAAATTCCAGGGGGAGCAGGTATAGCTCCATGGTGAAGCGCTTGCTTAGCAATTCAAACCCTGGGTTTGAAATAAATTAAAAAGCCTCAGAACCAAGAATACAGATGGCATTATTCCAATTTGAAGCTAAAGTCCTGAGAGTCCCAGGAAGCTGCTGGTGCAAGTCTCAGAGATCAAAGATAGAAAAATATGGAATTCTGATGTTCAAGGCCAGGAGAAAATTGTATCTTACTTTGGAATAAAGAGAAAGATACCCTCCACCCAACTTCTTTCATCTATTTATCCCACCTGGTTCTCTAGCTGATTGTGTGGTACTTACCCACACAGAGGGCAGATCTTTCTCCCTCAGTTCACTGAATCACATACCAATTTCCTCTGGAAACACCCTAAAACATACTCAGAAACAAAACTTCATCAGCTATCTAGGCACGCACAATCCAGTTGACACCCCAAATTAACCATCACACGACACGGTCTTCAATGACTCACACAATTAGGCTTTCCTGTCTCGGATGTAAAGAGCTTATAACAAGTAAAAAGCTGAACAAACTGAAAAAAAAAAAAAAAACCCCAACAATTTTCCTTAGCTATATCACAGAAGTGAGGTTACAGGGGAAAAAACCCTCAAAATTGGAGAAAAAAAAAGCCAGGGAGATATGGAGTTAGAACTTACCTAAGCAGAACCCCACACAGAAACCAGTGATATGTAGGAAAACCTTAACTGTAATTAATGAATAGCTGAAAGTTCAGTGTGGAAAAATCTGTGAGTTAAAAACTCCAGAAGACTCCCCACACTCTTGTGAGTTTTACTGCCTGGAGCTGTACCATGTCCTCACAGTGAAGATTAAGGAAATTCCTTCATGCTCTGTCAGGGGGAGAGGAAAGGTAGCCATCCTGAAATACACCAGGGCACTCTGGTCTTAGCAAGCCTTTCTCAAGAGAAACTACTAGAACCTAACCTATTGGAGTTTTGACAGAAAAAACAGACTTGGAAACAGGAAAAAATATCCAAATTCAGGCCCCTCTAGCCACCCTGACTCACTTTACATAGGGAGAAAACTGCAAGTCACTTGTAAAATTCATAGTCTGAGTTCACAGACTCCTTTTAAAGACTGAGAAGTAATCATAGGACTATAGAATGCTTCTCCTTCTCTAACATCTTACCACCACCTCACTAATGACCAACTTACGATAGGTCCTCTCATCCAGATTTCAACAAAGAGTTACAAGGTATACTAAAATGGGAAAAACAAACCAATGGGGAGAAAAATACCACCACCACCACACAGTCTGAAGAGACAAAACAACCATTAAAACTAGATTTGGAAATGAAAGAATTGTTGAAATTATTAGACCATGAATTTAAAACAACTGTGATTATTATACTAAGATCTCTAATGGGAAAAGTAGACAATATTCAAGGAAAGATGGATAAACAGACAGATGGGAAATCTAAAAAGGATCAAAAATGCTTGAGAACAAAAATGGTGTAATAGAAATACAAAGTGCCTTTAATGGGCTCATTAATAAATTGGATATGGTAGAGGAAACAATCTTTCAGGTCAATATTTGGAGATTAAAAATACATTTATAAATAACATCTGGATTAAAGAAAAAACTCAAAAATAAAATTAACATATTTTAATTGAGATAAATGAAATTTAAAATACACTAAATTAAGTGAAAATGAAAATACAACTTATCAGGGGCTGGGATTGTGATTCAGTGATAGAGTGTTCACCTCCCACATGTGAGACCTTGGGTTCGATTCTCAGCACCACATAAAAATAAATAAGTAAAATAAAGGCATTGTGTCCAACTACAATTAAAAAATAAATATTAAAAAAAATACAACTAATCAAAATTTGTGGGATGCAATGAAAATACTGCTTACAGGAACATTTATAGCATTAAATGTAGATATTAGAAACAAATACCTATAATCAATTATCATGCATCCACTTTAGGAAACTGGAAAAAAAGAGAAAATTAAACACAGCATAAGTAGAGTAAAGCAATAGCATAAACTAGAGCAGGGCTGGAGTTATAGCTCAGTGATAGAGCACTCACCTAGCATGTACGAAACACTGGGTTTGATCCTCAGCACCACATAGGCCTGATCCTCAGACCTTAAATAAAAATAAAGGCCCATTTACAACTAAAAAAAAATTTTTTAAAAAAACTAGAACAGAAATCAACAACTTGAAAACAAGCTATTAACAGAGAAAAATTGACCAAACCAAAAACTGGTTCTTTTTTTAAAAAATATTTATTTCTTTTTTAGTTGTACACATGCCTTTATTTTTATTTATTTACTTATTTTTATGTGGTGCTGAGGATTGAACCCAGGGCCTTGCACGTGCCAGGCGAGGCTGAGCCACAACCCCAGCCCCCCAAAACTGGTTCTTTAAAAAGACAAGTAAATGACAGCCTCCTTCCTTCCTTTTTTTTTTTCCTGGAGAAAAAAAAAAGATCAGCTTTTTTATGTATAATGTTAGGGGTCAAATCCAGGGCCTTGCACAACCACTGAGCTACACTCTCAGCTAGAGAGAGAGAGAGAGAGAGAGAGAGAGAGAACATAAATTATACAATCCAAGTCAACATCCTATCAATTTATTTGGTATCATTATCAGTAAAGTGAATCTATAGTTTATATGGAAAGAAATAAAGGAGGGGACATGACTGCAGAACCTATGGATATTGAAAGGATAAGAAGGGATTATTACTGTGAACAACTTTATGCTCACAAATTTGGTGACCTATATGAAATGGGACAATCCCTTTGGAGACAACTGCCAGAATTCAAGCAAGAAGAAATAGAAATCTGAATAGGCCTATATCTATTAAGGAAATAGAATCAACAGTTAGTATCTGTTTCAAAGAGAAAGCACCAGGCCTGAAAGGGCTCACTAGTGAATTCTAAAGAAGAAATTATACCAGTTCTCTATGATCTCCTTCAGAAGATAGACGGAGAAGGAATAGTTCTGAATTCATTTTGAGACCAGCACCAACAACAAACACAATATAAGAAAATTGCAGACTAACATGTCTCATGAATATACAGGCAAAAGTCCTCAACAAAATATTAGCAATCAAATCCAACAATGCCTAAAAAGAATTATATACCATGATCAAGTGGGATTTATCCCAGGTATGCAAGGCTGGTTATATGCTCATGGATAGAAAGACTATTAATATTGTCAGGATGTCATTTCTTCCTAGTATAGTTCATAGATTTCAATACAATCCAAGTCAACATCTTGACAATTTATTTGGTATCATTATCAGTAAAGTGAATCTATAGTTTCTATGGAAAGCAAAAGACCCAGAATAGCCAACATAATATTGAAAGAGTAGAACAGAGTTGGGGAACTGACATTACATGATTTCAAGACTTACTATAAAGTTGTAGTGTGGTATTGACAAAAAAATACACAAATGGATCAATGGAACAGAATACAGAGTCCAGAAACAGACCCATTAAAAATAGAGTCAACTGATCTTGACAAAAAATTTTTAATAAGGACAATACAAGAGAGAAAACATAGTCTTTTAAGCAAATGTGCTGGAACAACTGGACATCCATATTCAAAAATGAATCTAGATATAGACCTCTACCCTTCTCAAAAATTATCTCACAGATAAAAATATAAACACTAAACCCTAAAACCCCTAGAGTGTCATAAATTCATTAAATATATCTGTTGCCTTAGCATCCATTCTTAGGCTTAGACGTAAGTTGCTTGAGATGAAAACTCTTACCTCAGCTTTGGCCTAGTTACCTTTGGCATTGTTAAAACTTCCTCCTGGTACAGTTATTTGTGATTTGGTCTACTTGTTCTTCATCTCACTGACCCCATAGCTGCTGACCACAATAAAACCTAAACACCAACATCAGGGTTATGCAAATAAGTGCCTCTTTGAACTAGCTAATTCACAATTCCTTCAAGAAAACCAGAGGGCATCGTGTCCATGGATGTAAATACAGCCATGGTCCCATAGGTCCTTTCTCCTTCTCACTCCCCACCCAATTGTTGAACTGCCTTCTCTAGACCTCCTGATGTCCTCTCATCAGTTCCCTCATCTACCTGGGTCTCATAAATAAAATATGTCTTTTTTCATGCATTTTTATTTCCTCATTGTATCCCACTTGACACATGCCCCCAATCATGGCCAAGCCTCTCCTAAAAAGTGACTATCTTGGCTTATGGCTATCCTCAGGAAAAAGATATCAAGATCAGATTAGAAAAAAAAAATCACAACATAGATGATAGCAAAGGAAAAAAATCTAGATGACCTTAGGTTTGGCAATGATTTTTTGATACAATATTAGAATCATGAGAGAGGAAAGAAATAACTAATCAGCTGAAATTCATGAATGTTTTTTCTATTTGTATGAAGAATGTCATTGGGATTTTAATAGGAGTTGCATTAAATCTGTATAATGCTTTTGGCAGTGTGGCCATTTGACAATGTTAATTCTGCCTATGCAAGGGCATGAAAGATCTTTCTATCATCTACGGTCTTCTTCAGTTTCTTTTATCAGTGTTCTGTAGTTTTAATTATAGAGGTCTTTCATTTTCTTTTGTTAGATCGATTCTCAGATATTTTATTTTTTGAGGCTATTGTGAATGGGGTAGTTTTCTTATTTCTCTTTCAGTGGATTCATCACTGATGTTTAGGAACGCATTTGATTTATGGGTTTCAATTTTATATCCTGCTACTTTGCTGAATTCATTTATAAGTTCTAGAATGTTTCTGGTGGTGAAATTCATTAAAATTTAAAAAATGTTCAGCTTTTTCTCCTAGCCACACACTACGAGAACATTTTTGAAAGACTTATCTGATCAAAGGCTGTTACCCAAAATATAAAGAGCTCTTAGAACTCAATAATGAGAAAATGAACAACTCAATTTTTTAAAAAAATGGACAAAATGCCTGAATAAATATCTTACCCAAGAAGATATAAAATGGCCATAAAGCATATGAAAAGATGCTCCACATCACATGTCATCAAGGAAATGCAAATTTAAAGAGCATTAAATACCACTACACACCTAATAGAAAAGCCCAGATCTGAAACATTGACAATACCAAATGCTGACAAGGATGTAAACCAATGGCAACTCTCATTTATAGCAGATGGGGATGCAAAATTATAAAACCACCTGAAAGATCCTATTTTTTTCTTCTGCTAAACAGACTTTTACCACGTGATCCAGCAGTTGTGCTTCTTGTATTTACCCAAAGAAGTTGAAAAAATTGTGTTCATGCAAAAATTTGCACATTGATGTTTATAGTGATTTTATTCATAATTTCCCAAACTTGGAAGCAGCAAGTTGTCCTTGAATATATGATTGGTTAAAATGAAGTATAGTACACCCAGAAAAATAGAATACTAGTCAGTGTTAAAAAGAAATGAGCTAAAGGTCAGTGAGTTGGTGTGAAGTTCTGGCACATGTGGTTGGGCTGGGATGCATTCTTCCTGGTCTTCCTCCATGGCTGGTTTGGGTACAGTAGACCTACAGTTGCTACATTTCATCAAGGTGGAAACTCAGAAGCAGTACCTCTAGCAGCTGGTACACCACATGACTAAATTTTGTTGGGAGAGGTACATGGACAAACCTGGGCCAAAGTTGGACAGTTGGGCTGAGTCCTAGTTTTGTGAGCTGCTTTGAGTGCTTCATTGATACAAACTAATTCATCTTGAATCAACTGGAACAGACCCAGAAATCCAAGCCAGTCTTCTCAGGAAGCCTTTCTGACTGATCTTTTTGGAAAAGGAAGGTAGAGTAAGAAAGGGAGAGCTGTTGATGGGATGGTTGGACAAATGGCTGTGGGGAATTGGCTCTTATCTTTTGTCACTCTTGGGACAGTGGTCACCTGAGAATGAACAAAGATCATTTTTGCATGTGTAGGGTTTGAGGGTCATAGGTGTATTTGTCTGTGTTTTTAATGTTAATCTTGTGAAAACATTACATGCATGTTGCCATGTGTGGGACTATGATTTTTCTCAAATTTCCCTTAACTGCTTCCCATAATTTTGATAGTGAAACTGCTTTCTGTAACCTGATGGTGGGATCACACAGGTAAAACTTTCATTCATGAGAATCTTTTCACATTTTTGAGGAAGTCTTTGTGCATGTCTGAAAGAAGTTGGACAATTATAATTTGGTACTTAACTATGGGTTACCTTAACTGTAGGTGCCCTTCAACAGATGAATAGATAAAGAAAATGTGATATGTATACACAAACAGTGTTTGACCATCAGTGCTGGAAAAAAAATGTACAGAGCATTTGTACAGTGCACCTCAGCTTTCAGATTGTCTCCCTCCCCTATGCTGGTGATGTACTTAATTGTCTACATTAAGGTATGGTCTCATGGTAGAACAGGAAGCCTGAGGATCTGGAGGCCTTCAGTTATAAAGGAATCCAGCTGTTGAACAGAATTCTCATTACTAGACAGCCATAGGAAGAAGTTAACTTACCTGTCTATCAGGGTTCAAAAAATTCAAAGGTGCACTAAAGAAATTATAAAGATTTATACCATTTAAAAACTAACAGCAGTTTCAGGTAGAGGTGCATGCCTAATGTTAATCATTATAGATTCCATTTATTTCATTCTTTTGATTGCCAAAATAAAAGCTTCTACTCTGTGATTAAGAGGCAAAAACAAAAACATAAAGAAATGAGTTATCAAGCCATGAATAACATGAAGGAAAATTAAACTCATATGACTAAGAGAATTAAGTCAATCTGAAAAGTCCACATACCGTATGATTATAACAATGTGACATTCTGGAAAAGGAAAAATCATGGATATGATAAAAAGATTACTGGTTGCCAAGGGTTTCAGGGAGGGAGAGACAAATGGGGAAACGTAGAGGACTTTTAGGACTATGAAACTCTTATGTGTGATACTATAATGTTGGATATATGTCATCATACATTTGTCAAAACCCATAGAATGCATAACACCAAGAATGAACACTAATGTAAACTATGGACTTTATATGAGAATGATGTGGCAATCAGTTGTAATAAAAGTACTACTCTGTTGGGAGATGGCGATAGGGGAGGCTGTGTGTGTGTGTGAGGGTAGGGGGCATATGAGAACTCTGTACTATTTATTCATTTTTGCTGTGACCCTAATGCCTCTCTCAAAAATAAAGTCTACTTAACTAAGCTATGGAGCCAAACTAGATGCCCTTTAACATATGAATAGATAAAGAAAATGTGATTACACACACACACACACAATGGAATATTACTCAACCATAAAGAAGAATGAAATTATGGCATTTGTTGGTGAATGGGTGGAACTGGACACTATCATACTAAGTGAAGTAAACCAATTCCAAAAAACCAAAGATCCAGAGATGGGATTGTGGCTCAAGTGGTAGAGCACTCACCTAGCATGTGTGAGGGACTGGGTTTGATCCTCAACAACACATAAAAATGAAATAATGATCTTATGTCCACCAAAAACTAAAAATAAATATTAAAAAACCCCACAAAGATCCAATGTTCTCTCTGACATGTGGATGCTAAGACACAGCAAGGGTGGGGCAGAGAATAGAAGTTCATTGGATTAGACAAAGGGGAATGAAGGGAAGGGGGAGATGGGAATAGGAAAGACAGTATTCATATTCATATTCATATTCATATATGAATACATGACCAGTGAAACTCCACATCATGCACAACCCCAAGAATGGGAAGTTACACTCTGTGTATATGTATGATATGTCAAAATACCTTCTATGGTCTATATGTAAATAAAAAGAACAAATAAAAATAAGTATTTAAAAAGGGGAAAATTAAACCAAATCACTGATGAACAAACCAAAAATGGTAAAGTACAGATCCTTGGCTTTGACAGAGTGGCCCTTGAAATCTTGCCTTCTCAAGGCTTCCTCACAAACTTTTGCTTTAGCCAAAGCAGCTACTTAAAGTCTCCCAAACAAGTCTCCTTGTTTTTCCTGTGTCTTTCTAGCTCACAGTATCCTCTCCCTTCTCACAAACACCTCTTACACATTTTTAATAATTTGGTTCTTGTTCTGCCCCCTCTGAGACTTTCCTAACTTCCTTTCTCAGAGTGATGTCTTCACACTCCACACTCCCTTGTGACGGCGCTCATCATGTGGCTCTGAGCATTGCCCATCCTATGGTATTACGTAGAGCATACAGTTTTCATGTATATGCATTAACTCTCTAGTTTGCAAATTCTTTCAGGACAAGGACCTTGCGTTATGTTTTGTGGCTTCTCCCTAAGATTTACCAATAATTAATTCAAGGATTAAATCAAAGTATCAAAGCCTACATTTTAAAATTTCAGAGCAAAGAGTGACTACCAAACTTGCACACTGAAAGATGCACCTCACAGTCCCTTCAATGTCACAGAAAACTTGAAAAACATTCAAAGAGACTCCAGAGTAACGAACCCTTGGGAATTATTATTCCTGCCTTGATGGTAAAGGTCTCAGGCCTTCAGGATTTGCTTTAGTTTGGAGAACCTTCCATGGCTTGTCACCAGGGGGTGGGTGACCCTATGCTCACCCTGGGGAGACGGATAATCTGCAAGCTTTTTCCTGGGGCAGCAGCTCTGAGCTCTGGCATGTCTCTCATTCTCTCAATCCTCTGGTGCAATGAGTGTGATGGGAAGGGGTGTCCAAATTTGATGCTGGGGGAGAGAGGGGATGCAGAACTCTCCTGTTGACTCCAAGTCTCCCCAACTCCTCAACCACACCCACACCATGAAATTCAGATCTAATAATTAAATCATTAGGGTAAGGGAATGTCTATCAATATTCTGCCAGGGAAAGCAGATTTTTAATGTACCTTAATTATTTTTTTTAATTTTTTTTAAAGATGGGAGAGAGAGAGAGAGAGAGAGAGAGAGAGAGAGAGAGAGAGAGAGAGAGAGAGAGAATTTTTAATATTTATTTTTTTTTTAGTTCTCGGTGGACACAACATCTTTTGTTTGTATGTGGTGCTGAGGATCGAACCCGGGCCACACGCATGCCAGGCGAGCGAGCTACCGCTTGAGCCACATCCCCAGCCCAATGCACCTTAATTAAACAAATATTTTAGGTAGAAGATACTTTGCCTTTGTCCAAAATTATGTAAGCCACGATCTCAAACTGAGCATTTTGTTTTAATAGTCCTGTCCTTGTGGGTTCAAGCATACCTTGTTCCATAAAGAAGTCTGTGTGTCTATGGGATACATCATCTTCTTTGTCCTTGTGAATCTGAATAATTATACAGGATTTTGATAGCATATGTGCCATGTGTATTTATTGTGCATATAGGTAGATATATGCATAACATACTAATTAAATTATTCTAAAAAACACAAATATTTTGCTGGGCTACAGAAACACATATTAAATATCTAAATCTACAAACTGCTGACAAACAGCACCTTTTCTAACAAGAGAGAGCAGTTTAATAACAGTGTTAGAAAGCTGGCAATATGTTTGTTAAAATCTTTAATTAGGGACAGGCTTTCCCAGAGGCCTCTGAAGGCAAAAGGTGTAAATGGAGAAACTGTCCCAGCCTGCATGCTCCATGGTGGCTGGGTTCCGAGCACAGATGGGCTGGTGAGGAAACTGTGAATGGACAAATGATAACAGACTACTCTGTAATTCCAACATCAGCTCATTAGCAATCTGTCAGAGATTTTAATATGTATCCTGGTGAAAATGCAGAAATGACACGATAGTCACACGATCATGTGTGTGTCTAACTGAAAAGGCCATTGAAAATGAAATGACATAATGGCTATTAATAAAATGATAATGTCTCGGGAAGCACAGGCATTTGGAGACTCTGTGCTCTTGTTGGGAAATGAGGATTTCATGTGCTCTTAGGCCATGACAGGAAGCTGGGATAATAATGGTTTTTGTGGTGATAATCATTAATAAACAAACAGCCAGGCCAGCATGGTAGAATATATAAGAGGACATGAAGCCACACCGATTTCCAAAGAATGCATGATGACATTTCTCAGTTCTGAAAAAGACTCTGTGTCAGCAGATTTATGTGCTCTTTGACCACAAACCTGGTTTCCAAATGATTTTAAACTTGCCTGTTAATGGTGCAGATAGCTGCCACCGAAAATGTTATCTATTTAGGTTGTGCTTTCTAAGCTAAATTTGATGGATAATGGTTTAGTCTCTGAAGGGAGAAAGAGAATGAACATTTCTGGTACACCCATTTTATGCCAAGTACTTTGAGTTTAGATTTTACTCTTTTTTTTTGTACCAGGAATTGAATCCAAGAGTGCTTAACCACCGACCCTCATCCCCAGCCCTTTCTTATTTATTTATTTAATTATCTATTTTAATATTTATTTTTTAGTTTTTTTGGTGGACACAGCATCTTTATTTTTATTTTTATGTGGTGTTGAGGATCGAACCCAGCGCCCCACCTTTATTTATTTATTTTTAAATTTTGAGACAGGGTATTGCTAAGTTGCTTAGGGCCTTACTATATTGCTGAGGCTAGCTTTGAATATGTGATCCTCTTGCCTCAGCCTCCTGAGTTACTGGAATTACTGGTGTATGCCGCTGCACCTGGCCTTACTTAATCTTCACAATAACCCAATGAGATTTCCCCCCATTTCACAGATGTAGCAGTAACTGAGCCCCAGAGAGATTGCATGACCTCATGAAGATAGTATGCCTGGTAAGTGGAGATGATTCTGTTTGAACTCTTCTTTATGATTCTAAAGCTAATCTTATTTCCACTGCATTATACTAGCTCTTGGAGTTGCCTGTCATGCACACTGGGGAGTAACCCTTAGGATCCTTATTACCTTACTATGGACAGCCACGAGGGCCCCAGAGACTCAGCTGGGATCAACTTAGATAAAGCCATTCAATATTAATGGCATAAATGGACACTGACTTATTTGAAGTATATTCTTTTACATTTGTTTTTTAGGGACAGGTCTGCAGAGGGTAGGAAGAGTTAAACTAATGATATATAAAATCAAGTAAAAAATTTCAAAAAGAAAAAGCTTGTGTATTTTGATTCCATTTATATAAAGCTCAAAACCAAGTCAAACCAATTAAAACTGTTAAAAATCAGCATGGCAGTTACCCTTGGGAAGAATAGTCACTGCAAGCAGATACCAGGGGACTTCTGGCATCAGAGGATTGTTCTCTTTCCTGACTGGATCCTAGTAATACCAGTGTGTTCACTTTGTGAACATATGACCAGTCTGCATACTTAGGATTTGGTCTCCTGTATGTGTATATCATACTATAATAATATTTACACAAAAAGGAAGACAAACATTTTTTCTTTATGTGATTCAAATTGGAGTCCTATACTTGTTCAATTTCTATACTTCATGAGCTTGGACAAAAAATTTTTTTCTTTTGTGGTGCTGGGGATCAGATCTAGGGCTTCATGTATGCTAGGCAAGAGTTCTACTACTGAATTACATCCCCACCCCCCAAATTGTTCTTTATGTGGTTTATATTTGGCCATCTTCTCCTTCTGGAGTTGGGAGGTTGTCAGCAGGGGAATCTGTACCTTTGTTTGGTGGAGCATATGTCCATCTACATAAACATGTTCATATCCTGGAAATGAAGAAATGCCTGTATTCTCTTACTCTCCCTTTTCAAACTCCTGGAAAACTGAGGGTAGAAACAGAATTCTAGTTAAATGCAAATTTTGTTCAAGTAGGTCTTGGAAATGGAACATCTCATTTGATGACCACTTGTTGGTAGCACTCTGGTGCAAATGGCTGCAGGCACCCACCCATCTCAGAACTTCAGTCAAGATGTGGAGCTCACTTTCACTCTCACCTTGTGTCTTCACCCATCCCACCTCAACTCTTCTCATGACCAGGTTCCAGTGGAAGGGTCTAGGGAATTCCTTGGAAAGGATTTTTGCCTTCTACAGACTGCTAAGAAGCCAATTCTGAGGGTTCTTAAACAGATTTACCCTGTTGATCTATGCCCCATACATACTCCCTACCTTGGAGCCTTCATGATCCAATCTGGTTTTTTTTCCCTTTTAATCAACCAAATAATCGAAAAGAAGGTAGGCTGTTGAAATGCACTGCCTAGACATTGTAAAAATGGAAACTTTTTGTAGAACTTTATCTTAAGGATTAGACAAGTTTGCAAAGATATATAATACTTAACATGTGGCTAGAGGACTACCAGCATCATCATTGTAGTGCTTGGTAAAATGCAGATTCCTGGGTCTTATACCTTCCTTATTAAGCAGAATATCTAGATGTAAGGTTCACACATTCATATTTTTTAAACGCTTCAGATGATTCTTTGTCACATTAAAGTTTGAGGATCATTGGTGTAGAGGAATGATATTGCAATATTATTTAAAACAGGAATAAAAGGGGGCTGAGGAAGCTAAATGTTCATCAGATGAGGATTAGTTAAAATAATGACACATTAATACACTGCAGCTTTAGATATGTGATGTAAATCCATATTTATTGATATGGAGAAAGGTTCATAGGATATTGCCAAATAACACAAAGCAGGTTATACTAGAGTGTTTCTTATCTGAAAACATTTTTGTTTCTGAATTTGCATGTAGTTCTTATCCCTGGATAATATCCTTCGTTTTCATTGCCTCCTCCTTTACTTTCTGATTTTTTTGCAACAAACATATATTGTTTTTATATTCCAATAACTCAATAAGACAAGTGAAAACAGAAAACAAACAAACCCAAACATTTGATATTTGGCTTCCCTGACAGCTCTTTCCAGTGTAGCATCCTAACGAAATTGTGGTGCTTACAGTAAAGAATAGCAATGACTGTCTGCTGGATCCTTTTAATATGAGACATCTCTCTGTTGATTCAGGAGATGGGTTGACATTGCCACTGGAGTAGCACCTTATGATCACAACAGTGGTTTTATGCATTCTCTGATTTTGGGAAGTGAATATGGTGCCTTAAAAAGACTGTCCATCTCTGTATTTAGGGGATTTGCAGCAATGGAAAGAATGTTGAAGAACACAAAGGGTAGTCAAGTAGCTGTATCCTGCTTTTTATGCTTTCGTTCAACCTCTTGCCCCTAAATCATATCTTCTCCTCCTCTTCCTCCCCTCCTTTGTCTCCTCTTTTCTCTTCCTCCTTCTTTTGAAAGAGATGGAGCATGAGAGCTACTGGTAATTCTGGGATTTTGCCTCTCAGATCACATCTTGAGAGATCATTTTTTTCTTGATCCAATTCTATTTAAAATATTTTCAGGATGTCTTATAATTGGTTGTGGTAAATGACACTGGAACCACAATACTACTCAGTCTGGAAATGATATGAGCTCAGTGTGCTGCAGAGGAAATGCATTTCTGTATTAAAACTATTACAGGCAGAATTCCTCGATGGAATTCTTTTCTCCTAATAGTTTTCCAGGGTTTGTGCTGAAAGGGTTCTGTCAATCAAGTCTGAAAATCTGCTTAACACCCTGACTCGGGTTAATAAAACGCAGCTGCCAGGATCTCGCTCAGAGGCCACTGTTCCCTGGTTCCAACATTATCAAGCCCCACTAAAAATGCCTCATTATAATTGATACTCACTGATAATATCTCTCTCTCTCTCTCTCTCTCTCTTTAATGCAAAGAATGCATCTAGAAAGAGTCCTTGCCTTACTCATAGCCTGCTACAAGACAGATCCCGTATCAAAGGCAGAGTTAACGGGAAGTAGGACAGGCTAAGCATATTTTCACAAGTACCCTGGAGACAGACTTGATTCAGATTCTGTGTTTCCTAGGTGGCTAGAGTCAAGATAATGCACCAAAAATTGATACAGAGCTAGAGTTATAGCCCAGGTTATATGGCTATGAAAGGAGCTCTGATAGTACTGTCACTAATTAATGGGAAGATGAGAATTTCAAATGAAAAGACTTATTTTACTAAAGAAAACAAGAGGTCAAAATGCAGAAAGCCTCTGACAACTGACTTGTGAGGGAGAAAAGAAACTCTTGAATCAGTCAGAGGCTAGGGGTATAGTCCCCATATCACTGTCTCTTAAGTTAAGAGACTTCTAAACCAATTGATTATAATTTTCTTTGGGTAGAATTCTTTCTCCTCTGGTTTCATGGACAGAGGCATGCCCTGCTCAAACAACACACGTTACAAGAAGGTCAAAGTGCTGGAGGGAAGCAGGAGGGCTTTCAAACAAATTCTATTTTCTAGAAGGTTTCTGCTAGTTGCCTCTGAGGAAGAAAAAAAATATAATAAAGAAAGCCTGGACCAGGGGTGTGGTTGTCACATCCAGTGAGCTCTAGCCTGGTGAGATGTCCCTGTTTTATACTTTGGAATATCATCAAGGTGCACAACAAAGTAGGAAACTGAGGAAGGAACGTTATTAATTACACTCCAGTGCTATTCACTTGAGATTTTCCATTCAGAGGCAACTTGGGTGACTTCACAGGAAGGGAGAAGAAAACAGCAGTTCATGGGTGGTAGAGCTATTGTTGGGGAAGTTTTAATAAGGCACTCTGGGCATAGTCTTCCTAACACCACCAAATGGCTTTGGAGGCTGCGGGGTCACATGACATTAATACGAGGGAAACTTGACTCCATTCTAATTTCTTTCATATTTCTTTTCAAACATTAATTACCTAAAATTTCTTGGTCAAGTAAAGAATAAGCATATGGAAACTTGTCATGTAATTGCTTTTTTTACTTCAGCCTGCATTTCTTCCATTTATTTCTGATAAGGCTACATATTCTAGTACTCCCCTGTGTGCAGGTGAGGAGCAGAACCTCTAACATCCTCTTTAGGATGAATTATGACTGATGTATATTAAAGATATATTATATGCCATGCCCTGTACTGAGCTCTTTGTAAACACTCTCCACAAGATCCCTCACACAGCCCTGTGGAGTTGGTAATATTTAGTGTATTCCTAAGTTACAAGAAATCTATCCCTGCTGGCTGATTATGCTTTGTACTTGAGCCTCTCTAAATATAAGCTTTTAGTTGATAGTTCCTACAAATGGAATTCCTAAGAAAGAGTGCTCTATCCCTATCCCTGGAATAAGTCCTGGGTTACTCTTGGATCCAGACCCACTTTGAGAAGTTTTTCCCACTGAAGAGGAGACAGGTTGCTAAGAGCTCCAGATTCATTATCAGAGAGATCTGGCTGTCAATCTTAACTCTTATACTTACTAATCCTGGCCAGACAACTTAACCTACCTGAATGTCAACTATCTAGTATTGTATTTAACAGAAAGAACTAGTGCCTAACAATTGAGTGAAATTTAGAATCCAGGAACACCTACCACCAAATGCTGTCATTGTTCCACAGCATTCTGGGACTTTGCTATACTGGTTTCTAGGCCTTTGTAGCTAACTTGAGTCCTTCTCCCTCCCTGTTCCCTTCCAGTCTCTTCTGTGGCTAGGCCTACTCATCTGTCTACCTGCCATGGTGAATAGAACAGTGGAGCTCAAGGCAAGGTTCCCTGCAAAGTATTGCAGGTAATTTGATAGTAGAAAAAGGTCACTCAAACTGAATCCCCTTAAAATGGGTCTCCCAGTTTCCATTGTAGTACCAAAAAAAAAAAAAAAGTTGGACTACACCTTATTTTGAAAATGAAACTAAAACTTATGAAAATTGGAATTCCAAGAATTAAATCTGTATAAAAAAATTTCCCTAAATTTTCGTGGCATAAAACAACCAAGAAACCCAGGCTGGGCATAGCATATGATCAAGTAGTTTCCTACCATCATCACTTCCATTGATATTAACAGATCCTTTTCCCTCCTATTTAACCTAGTAACTGTAGGAACTCAGGTCATGAATATTTCAAGATGACACTGCTATGTGCTCCCACCTATTGTAGCTCTGCCTCTTCTTTCCCTGACTAGAGTGCCTCAGCACTATGCACTGTGCTTCTAGGTTATTTCCTTACTGAAGTTTAGTTCTGCCATTTGCTTTCCACTACCCTGTGTGCCTTCAGTTAGACTTTATCAACAGAACTTATTCAAAATTTCTGTTGCTAGCTGGCATCTGTCTAGTTTCCCAGGGCCCTGATTTGCTTGAGCTGGTTATCTCCAAAGCCTAGGCCTGCCATAGTCCCAATATAATACATCGAGTCTGTCCTCTGTGAAGAGATGCCCTGACCCGACCCTGTCAACCAGCCTGATATTTCTGTGTCTACCTCCCTTGTTTTGTCTTCCTGTACTCTACCAACATATTGGGACACCCTTCAAAGAGCTCAAGTAGGGAAAATGACCTAACTCCACTCAATGGGGGCACTCAAATTCCTGGTTAGAATTCCCCTATTCCTCCAGGTCTCCAAGCCTTTATTTCTTGTGTCTTGGTTGCAAATGGCCACCCACTTTGGACACCAGGTCTTGACCACTTGTCAGTACCTGTTCTAGCTATCCTCCCTGGGCCTCCAACTCCTTCAGTTCACTGACCATGGCTCAGCCTTTCCCTTCATATCACAAATGTCACACCTGAGAGTTCTGGTGAGTCTAATCAGAGATCTTTCTCAGACACCTTGAAACTTATGTCTGAAGAGCTCAGATCAATTTCACACTAAAATGCTCTTTCATTCAACAGATGTATCTTGATAATTTAGGCCTTGGCCTCTAAGGTTCTGGGCCTAGTCTAGAGCTGGCGATAATGTGGTGATCATAGCCTCGGACTTGCCTCTCTGTTACCTTTAACTCTTCCTCATTCCTGACAGAATCTTTGCAGAGTATACATGTTCCCCAGTCCTGTCCTTGGCCATCATTAGCCAGTCCAGCTCTCCTCTCTAGGTCTAGTAGTTTTTCTGAGTCCTAATCTACATTGATACAAATAAAGAGTGTGCCTCTCCCTATTCTGTTGAGTCAGTGTGGAATGAAATCCATTTAGAGCACCACTGTTGCTTCCTAATATGCTTCAAAAGTCCTTAGATAAGATTTATTGTTTATTATTCATTTTTTTCTTTTTCTTTTGTAGTATTAGGGATTGAAATTAGGGGCACCCAACCACTGAGTCACATACCTAGACTTTTTATTATTATTTTTTAATTTAGAGATAGGATCACACTAAGTTGGGATGGTCTGACACCAAGTTATATCCCCAGTCCTTTTCAAAGTTTTTGTTTTGAGACAGGCTTTTACTAAGTTGTTGAGGCTGGCTTTGAACTTGCAATCCTCCTGCCTCAGCCTCCCAAGTCACTGAGATTACAGGCTTGTGCCACTGTGCCTGGCTCATGCATTTATTAATTCATTCCTCAAAAAAAATTTATATTGCTTTCTGTTTACAGACCACATAACATAGGGATTAGAACATGCACTGTGGGATGAAGCTGAGTTTGAGATTTTCCACTTACTATGGGGTGGGGAGGGATTTTGTGAAAGTTTATTTTCTTCTCTGGGCATCTATTTCCCATCTATAAAATATGGGATACTAATATTACCTACTTCACAGCCTTATTATAAGGACTGGGTTAAGTCACATATAGACCTTCTCAATAAGTATTAGTTGCCACTTCTATTACTACTGAGTGCCAGCTCTATATTAGAATATAATGGTGAACATACAGAGAGTCAAGCAAAGAAAGAAGGATGAGGATTACACTAGGCTTAATACCAGGTGTAAGAGTGTGCAGTGGAAAGAAATTTTAGAATCACTTGGAGGTCTTGTTAAACAAATTGCTGGACCCTAGTATATCAATTTCCTATCACCGCTGTTACAAATTATCACACACCAAGTGGCTTAAAACTACATAAATTTATTATCTTATAGTTGCAGAAGCCAGTAGTCCAAAATGGTCTTCTGGACAAAAATAAAGCTTTCAACCAGACTGAGTTTCTTTCTAGAGACTCTGGGGGGAAACTACTTCCTTGTCTTTTCTAGATTCTAAGGACTGCTTAGGACATTCCCTCCACATTCAAAGCCAGTGACAGATGATCAAGTCTTTCTTATGATACCCTTCTGGTTCTGATTCTTCTTCTTCAACTTCTCCATTTATGGGCCTTTGTGACAAATTAGCTCACCCATATTATCCTATAGTAATCTCTTTTGTTTTTAAAACCAGCTGATCAACAATCTTAATTTTTTTCTGCAATGTTAATTCCTCTTGGCCACATAACATAGCATATTCACGGTTTCTAGAGATTAGGACATGGATGTCTTAGCTGGTAGGATATACCTACTCTCAGAATTTGTTTCAGTGGGTTTTGCAGTGAGGTCCAAGGACTTGCCTTTCTAACAAGTTTTCAGATGCCACTGATCTAGAAGCACATTTTGAGAACCACAGTTTTAGAGAATCTGATTGTTCACATTTATATCCATTCAACAAACTTTTTGAACTTCTATGTGCCTAAAACTATGCCAGATATGCCTGCCAATAAATAAATCCATGCTCATAATTTAGCAAAGGGGAAAACAATTTCCATTTGTTGTGATATGTGCTCAATAGAAAATGCAAGCATTTCTGAAGGAGAGAGCAACTCGCAAGGTCAGCCTTCATTGAGGAGGTAATATTCAAACTGGGACAGCGTTCTGGTTATAGGGAGCCAAGGGCAGAAGGAATGAAGAACAGTCCTCAGTTTCTATTTGATGAATTGAGAAGGAAGGAAGCTTTGTGAAGCTTAAGGAGGGTAAGAATTTTGAAGGTGTTGGGAATAACATAGGAAAAGGAGCATGATGTGTTTAGGTAATGGGGCATGGTTCTATTTACTTGGAGTGGGAGAAGAGTTGAGAGTTGAGACTAGAAAATACCAGATGCCATATTAAGGAATATATTATACTTGTTTGAATTGTCTTCTCTAAGAACATTCTTACCTACTGGTCTCACCAAAGTTGTGAACATAGACTTTCATGTCTTGTACATATGATCTCATCCCATTATAGTCATAACCAACTGACACACTAGCTAAGACAATTGGATTTTCTTTCCCAATAATTTCTTCCAAGAGATACGAAAATTAAGTAGGCTTAGATTAAGAATGCATGTGTGCTAGGTGCAGTGGCACATGCCTGAAATCCAATGACTCAGGCAGGAAGCTAAGGCAGAAGGATTGCAAGTTTGAGGTCAGCCTCAGCACCTTAGTGAAACCTTCAGAAACTTAGTGAATCTCTGTTTCAAAATAAAAAATTAAAAAGTTCTGAGTATGTAGCTCAGTGGTAAAGAACCCCTGGGTTCAACCCCCCTCCAAATAAAATGCATATGCATTGATGGATGTGGAGAGGTAGGATTTAGGATGGAGGAATCCACAGGGGCAAAGTCCAGAAAGAAACAGAGATGAGATACTGAAGGCAATGGGAAAGTAACCAGCAAACATGAGACTTTGTCCCTGAGAACTTCTCTGCTTTCTGGTTGTACTTGTTGCCTCCTGAGAGATCCTATTTCCTTATACTAAATCTTTTTCTTAAATGAGAAGGAATATATTTATTTTTTTTGCACAACTGGTGAACACTAATGCAAAATACTTAGATTTTTACCTTGACTGAAATGATCCAATGGAAATGTATAAGGCAGAGGAGTAACACTGATGGATTTGTATTTCAGAAAGATAGATCTCTGGCTGTAGAAAAGGGTCAGGGAAGCAAAGGAAAGGCTCTAGCATTGTTTTAGGGGACAGAAAATGAAGACTTAAACTTAGGCAGCAGCAGTAAGGACAGGAGGAAAGGGTGGGGCTTTGAGATACTTGAGAGGCAGAATGGACAGGAAAGCCTTCTGGTTATAGGGAGCCAAGGGCAGAAGGAATGAAGAACAGTCCTCAGTTTCTATTTGATGAATTGGTAGAATTCCAAATTTTTTCATTAATAAAAGAAACAATAGAATTTTGGAGAATAGATATTAAGCTTAATTTTAGACACTTCTGAGGAACCTCTGGCAACAACCAGTAGGCATTGAGGCTTTATATCTGGCGGTTAAGAGGTGAATTAGAATAAATATGCCTAGTACTGTGTTAGCCAGCGTTTTGTGACTGTGAAGACAATGCCCAATAAGAACAACTTAGAAGGCTGGGGATATGGCTCAGTTGGTAGAGTGCTTGCCTTGTATGCACAAGGCCCTGGGTTCAATCCCCAGCATACACACACACATACCAAAAAAAAAAAAAAAAAAACTTAGAGGAGGAAAATCTTATTTTGGCTCACAGTTTCAAAAGTTTCATTTCACGATCGGCCAATTCCATTGCTTTGGGTCTGAGATGAGGCAGAACATTGTGGTGAAGGAAAGCTACTCCCCTCATGGTAACCAGAAAGCAGAGACACAGAAGGAAAAGCCAGGGGGACAAGAGGTAATCCCCTATGGCATACCTCCAGTGACCTACTTCCTCCAGGAAGGCCCCACCTCACTTACCACCCAGTTCAGTAGTCCTTCCAAATTATTAACCCATAAAATGGATGATTCAGTGATTAGGTTGCAGCTCTCATAACCTAATCCTTTCACCTCCTGCATCAACACAGGAGCTTTGGGGGAACACGTCATATCCAAACCATGACAAGAAGTATCCACCTTACTGAATTAAATTCCAGAAAGAGTTTAGAAGGAAAAAAAAGTGTGTGGGGGGGGAATGGAAATATAAGGTATACCAGCATCAGCACACCAGTCAGCCAGAGAAATCTGTGAAGGAATGGTCTGTGAGGCAGAAGGAGAACCAGGAGAGAATGAATCAGAGATGTGAAGGGAGAAGAGTTTTAAGCAGGAAGGAATGACTGTGCAAGTCAAATTGTACAGTGAGGTTAAGTAAGATGAAAGCTGAGAGTACATTTGATATTTGAGCTAGCAAGGCTTTTAAATAGAGGAGTCTCATCAAAATGGAAACAGTGGTAATAAGGTGAGGTCATCTTGGGTGAGAAGTGACTGGACAATTATCCTCTGCAAGTTTGGATATGAAGGAAAGGAGACCTGTACAGAAGCTTAAGGATGAAGAGAGATATATAGTAGGTTGATTGAAAAATTGACCTTACTTCTTCATCTCTCCCTGAATCCAAACTCCCTGTGATGGAACTTTTCAGCTCCTCCCATCAAGAAGTAGAATCTAGGGGCTGGGGTTGTGGCTCAGTGGTAGAGTACTCGCCTAGCATGCACAATGCACTAGGTTCAATCCTCAGCACCACATACATGTAAAATAAAGATATTGTGTCCACCTTAAACTTAAAAATAAATATTAAGGAAAAAAAGAAAAGAAAAATAAGTAGAGTCTCTTGTCTCTTTTCTTGTCCCTGGGATGGCCATATAGCTGGCTTTTTCCAATGAAATAAGGTAACAGTGATATTATGCCAGTTCAAGAGGTCTTGTGTACTTTGCATGCCTTCTCTATCTCTCTCTCACGCTCAGTCCTGCTACCTTCAGAATAAGCCTGAGCAAACATGCTGGAGAATCAGCAATCAGTGGCCCAGTCATCCATATCACCATAACTAATGACTGTTAATTGTGAGGCATGTAAGTGAGGCCATCCTTGACCAGCCCACCCAGCCTTCATTCCAGCTGACTCTTTCCACATGAAGACATGCAGCCAGGATTCCAGGACCAACTGCAATCACCTGAGCCTGACCCAGATCAGTAGAATTGCCCAGGTGACTCACTGACTTGAGAGTAATTCAAATGCTTGCTGTTTCTAGCAATGGTTTGGGGGTGCTTTGGGTTACTTCAAAAACTAATGGATCCAAGGTATTGCAGGAAGATTTCATTATTTTGCATTGGTATGGAGGAGACCTGGGCATATCCACACAAGTAGGGAAAAGACAAATTTAAGATTTAAGAAAGATGGAATAAGTGATAGGAGAAAAGAATGTGACCACAAGTTCAGGTGGAAGGTTGACCTAGGAAAGGCAGAGCATTTCCTCCTTTTGAGATAAAGACAGCAGAAATGGGAGCAGAAAACCCTGGACTGAAATTCTGTGCATCACCGGCTTTCAGCCCTAACTGTGAACAAGGTGGTAGTTTCTCTAGCTGTATCTCTGGACATGCTCACATTTAACATTCAGCCAAAAATTAACACCCCAAACTCCTGCATCTCCACATCTGTCAAAGCTAAAAGGGGCATCTGAGACAGATTTCCTTTTGTTTTCACTGGTGTGTCAAATGCCGCAGTGACAGCAAAGGAATAATCTTCAGTTTGTGTATAATGAGGTCTGAAATTTCCGTCTCCACACATTGATCATGAATCTTATTTCACTAGATAAACTGACAGCAGAGTCTCAGGTACTTAAACAAAATTTTGAAAAAAAAATCAACACAACCACCCACATCTGTGTTTTTTCTTTTTCCTGCTGTCACTTTTATGGTTCAGTTATTTTGTCTATATCTACTCACTTCCAGTTTTGGATTCCTCAATAGCCAACCCACTCCTCAATTTAGACATATACACCTCTACCTTTAAAACTATGATCTAATAGAAAGACAACTGGTTTGAATGGCTAAGAAAACTGAATTCTAATTTTGACTGTATTGTTCACTAGCAAAATTATCTAGGCTGTCATTTAGTAAGGCTAAATTAAAATTTTCCTTATCTGAAAATTTTATTCCTCCAACAAATGTTTATTAAGCATTTACATAGGCCAGGCACTACTCAAAGTGCTTAGGATACACCAATGGAAACAAAGACACTTTATCTCTCAGGAAGCTTACATTCTAGAGGAGTCAGATGATGAAAAACAAATGCAATAGGCAGGATTATGATAACATGACTGAAGGTACAAAATGTCATGGAAAAAAATAGAAATAAAGTGGTAATGGGGTCAGAGTGAAGGTCATGAGGACCCTGAGGAAATGACTGGAAGGAGATGAACGTGTTAACATGAGTGTATAGGGAGGAAGAATGTTCCAGGCAAAGTTCCCAACTTTGAGACCAGTCTTCCAAATCAGTCCATACATTTCTTTGAAGAACCAACGAATGACCAACTATTCCCTCCTGAGCTAGCCCTGTGGGTATTAGGTGCAAAAGCCTATTGCCTTGTATTTGCTTTCAGGAACCTCTGTGTAGTATTTTCCTGCCACTGGAAAGATTAGGTCTGTTTTGTGCCGAACATCACAAGGATGTTGCTTATGCACCTTTCTATTCTGCATAGAGCAGCTGAAGCTGGCAAATGTATGCTTTTCTTTTCTTAAAAACAATGTTTTTTAATTAGAGAAGTTTTGAATAGACATTTCACCCAGGAACATTTATGGATAACAAGCACAAGAAAAGATGCTTAATATTACTGGTCATTTGGAAATGGCAAATGTATTCTTAAAAAGACATGGCTCTTCAATCCCCCAAAACCAAAGGCCGAATGTTCTCTCTGATATGTGTATGCTAGCACACAATAAGTGTGCGTGTGTGTGTGGGGGGGGTGAAGAATAGAAGTTTATTGAACTAGACAAAGGGCAATGAAGGGAAGGGAGGGAGGATAGGAATAGGAAAGACAATAGAATGAATCAGACACAAGTTTCCTATGTTCATATATGAATACACAACTAGTGTAACTCCACAACATGTACAACTACAAGAATGGGATTCTAATTAGAAAAAGTTATACTCTATGTATGTATAACGTGTCGAAATACACTCTACTGTCCTGTATATCTAAAAATAACAAATAAAAAAATGTGGAAAAAAAGACATGATTCTTGATAAGGTAACTTCCATTTCTGAATATTTTTTCTAAGTCAGCTGTTTTACAAGTTTACTTTCCCTGGTCCTCTCCACACTCCCCCTTTTCTCTGAGATTAGCATTTTCCCATAAGAAAGTAGAAATTCAGAGTTTAGAAAATTTACCTATGGTCACATAGCTAGTAAGTTTTAAAGCAAGAATTTGCTTCCCAAGTGCTTGTTTCTTTCCTCTGCTCACATTTTTTCTTTTGTTCCTTTTAATTTAGCTGGAAAACCAGATACATACATGATACCGACATTTTAAGGCATGTACTATGGTGGTGAAGACCCTTAGCTCTGCAGTCAGATAGCCTGAGGTCAGATTCCCAACTCTGTTACATTGAAGCTGTATGATCATGGGTAAATTCCTAAAGTTTCTGAGTCTCTGTTTCCTCCTTTATAAAATATGCATCATGTGAGTACCCATCTCATTATGTTGTTGGGATGATTCAATTGAAATAATATGTATAAAGTGCTTAGTATGGTACCTTTAACATAATTGCTAGTATATATTAGCAATTACTCTTAAATATTGTTGATGTATACATATAAAGACATCTTTGGAAGCCTCAGAAGGAGGCAAAAGGAATAGAGTGTCTCTGAGATGGAACTGGGTAGCTGGAACAAGAGAATGATTTATTCCTCATTTCAATTACTTGTATCCCCAATGTACATTTAAATGTTGGGCCATGAATTAGTCAGCTTTATGTTGCTGTGACCAAAATGCATGACAAGAACAATTTAGAGGAGGAAAAGTTTATTTGGGTGCAATTTCAGAGGTTCATAGTCAGCCAACTCCTAGGTTCTTGGCTTGAGGTGAGACAGAACATCATGGCAGAAGGGCTTGATGGAGGAATGCTGCCCAGCTCACAGTAGCCTGGAAGGAGAGTGCGGGTTGGGGGAAGTAGGAGGGACAAAATATGCTCCCCAAGGGCATGCCCCTCCACCTACTTCCTCCAGCCTCACCCTACCTGCCTATAGTTAATAACCAGTACAGTAGTCCTTTCAAATTATTAATCCTTCAGTGGATTAATCCATTGATTAGGTTATGGTTCTAAGCATTTCACCTCTGAACATTCTTGCATTGTCTCACACATGTGTTTTTTTGGGGGACATATCCTATTCAAATGATAACAGGCCCTATACCTGTTCAAATAAGCAATTCAAATGAACAATTATATAATTTTAACCAACAACTATACTTATCACTGTAAGGAATACGAAATAAAGAAGATGCTGGGAGGGTAGACCACTTTTCAGCAGATTTCTTGGAGGAGACAGATTGAACAGGAGCTTGAAGCAGGTACAGAATTTTCCTGAAAGACTACGGAATTGGAGGGGCATTTCAAGTAAAAGATTCTTGTATAGTAGAGCATAATGGTGGAGTGCAGTCCACCCAATGATAACCATTGGGTGCTGTAAAGACCACTCATCTGGGCAATAGATTAGAGTGTTTTTAGGATACTTAGAAAAAAAGAGGTTGTAAGTGAGAAGTTGGCAAACATGCTTTACCTCAAACACAAAAAATTGAGAAAGAGCAGTTCTGGGAAAAGATTGCCAGTTGAGGCCGATTCCATGAGTCCTGCTGCCAGGATTATTCTGGTTCATCAATCCAAGTTGAGCTGAGGAACCTCTGACATCCCTCCTCTCTGCCTGCAGGTCAACTGCCTCCAGTCTTGAGGTCGTCACCCACCAAGGAAGCTTTATCCCGGGGACAGCAGGATTGGCTCTAGAGCGTGGATTTAGGAGGAAGAAACTCTTCAGGCAACTAAACAGTAAAAATGACCCACCATTAAATACACTAAGAGAAGTGCAGGGTGAGGAGTTTGAACAAGAAGAATCCAAGGGCACTTGCTCAGGGTACCTACAGGGATACAGGCTGCTGTGAGCTTTGCCCATTGAACTGCAGTAAAAATCTCTCTCCCTCCCTGGAGATACTTGATATATACACAGTATCTGTTCAGACAGTGGTCAGAGTGTGGACTTAACTGAGTGAAAATAATTTAGTCTGTGCAGTCAGATGGACCTGGGTTTGAATGGTTATTGTGCCACTTCTTTACAGTATGCTTTGGTCACACTTGAATCTCTGAGCCTCAGTTTTCTTGTCAGCAGAATGGAGTTAATCACTCCACAGAGGCTTCTAAGGGGATCAAATGCCAAAGTGTTTGAAAAGCACAAGCTAGGCTCTTTTCTTTATGGGAAAAGAGCAAGAATTGGGACACAAATTGAAGAAACAAATGCAAGAAAAGCCATTCTCAAAATTACCTTTGGTTCTCTGCACTCAGCCTCAGGATGTATGCTTCTTTCTTTAACTCAGATACCAAAGGAACGAGAAAGAGAGGGAAATGGAGAAAGGCAGGAAGCCAGATTCTGGCTTTTACACAAGAAAATTCACTCTAAATAATTTTCAGACAATGTTGCTCTCCTTCCTCAAACACTGGGGCCGTAGGCATTATGCCAAGCAGTCAGCAGCCTGGCAGATATTTTAAACTGATTCTGAGGCTGAACGACAGGCCATTTGCACCATATGCCACTGACACGTTAATCTAGGCATGGATGCGGGGCACCTGGGGAAATCCATGAAATGCCATTTAGACAGGGCACACCAACTCCAGTGGCAGAAGTTCTTAGAAGCAAACAGTGAGGACAGCCAAGAAGATCGACATGGAAGGGAAACAGGAAGGGGAGGTGCAGTGCCCAAAGCTTGAAAGAATTTCTGAATTGCAGATACTTCATTATGCTTCTAGGAGAGCCACAGGTTCAGTTCAAAACTGAGTACTAACAAGCTGGACAAATGAGTATCTGCTACTTATGCACCCGTTATATGACATCACCACCAATCCCATGACGCTTCTATCCACTGGCAAATGCTGGGCAATGCTCCAGTTCACCAGAATAACCTCCTTTAGCCCTGCAATTTCATTTAAAAACCCAAGAAAGTGGCTGCTAAATGACACTAGTAGATGCCGAGACTTTTCAGGGTTCAATTTTGTGGGAACACTCCGGGCCTTTCTCTCTTTTGCCCAGCCCTATTTCCTGGTTACTGTGAGCAGTAATGAGCTTCTCTACCGCAGCATGAGTACAGGCTCACAGCCAGCACAAGAAAAGGGCTGAGCTCATGTGGGGCAAACAACTCTATTTCATGGGCAGATCACACATCTGGTTTTTTTCTTTCTTCTGTGATGCAACTACACTAATGATTTTTTAAAGTAGGAATAAGGCAATACTATGACTTTCTGGGGAAAATAGTCACACAGCAGGAAAACTGCAGCAGACATCATCAAAGGAAATCAGAATAAATGCCCACCCACCCTTGTTATTAGACTAAATGATCATCCTAACTTAGGGTGTCTTAATAAATGAATAAATCACTCTTAATTATTTTCTTATAGGCAAATGTTTTTTTTTTTTTTAAAAAAAAACATTAGATTTTCCTGTTAATGTTGGTTATTTTTCCTTGTTAGAAGAATCTGAGAGATCATAAAAATAAGATTAGACCATCAAAGAACATGGGTGTTTCCCTGACTTCTGGATGGTAAGTAGTTGGGAGTTAGAGTTGTTGAGCATGAACTCTGGAATCCGCTTTTGGTTCAAAACCAGGGCTCTGTCCCTTTTTCCCTAATGACCATTGGCAATTTATTCAGTCTCCCTCCTCTACCCTCTGTTTCTTCATCTATAAACTTGTAGAGAATAACTCCATCTTCCCGGGTCATTGAGAGAATTAAAAGAGAAGACAAATATGTAGTAAAGAGCACAATTTTGGCACATGGTCATGGAATCTGTGTGAAGGGCCCGATCTTTTTTTTTTTTTTTGGTACTAGGTATTGAACCCAGGGGCATTTAGCCACTGAGCCACATCTTCAGCCCTTTTCAAATATTTTATTTAGAGACAAGGTCTTGCTAAGTTGCTGAGACTGGCTTTGAACTCTCCATCTTCCTGCTTCAGCCTCCTAAGCCACTGGTATTACAGGCATGTGCTACCACCCCTGGTGCTGGGCCAGATCTTGGAAACCACTTGTGGTTTTTCAACACAGAGACATGTTTTCCATGACTTCTTAGCAAAGCCCGAGTGGATGATTAAGTCAGAAAATCATAGATTTCACCACTAGATCTATTGGGCTGTATTATGCTTTATGAAAGACTTGTAAGATGTAGAAAATATCCTTTTTAAAAAATTCCCCCTCAGGAGTAGTTTAAAGTCAGTCCTAAAGAACAGTAATTGCACCTATCATCTAAGACCTTATAACCAGTGACACCACACCTTTGCTCTATGTATCCAGAAAATCCATCAGAAATGAGTTCAAAACACTCTCCTGCAGTGGTCTCTTCACTGATCTTTCTGTACCCATCCTGGGTAGTAGGGAGCTCTACACATTATGTCATAAAAACATGTTGTATTATTTTCTCAGAAGTTGCAGATGGTTCCCTATCCTATACAAAAGGAGAGCCAAAGTTCTCACTTCCTACAAAGCCCTTCCTGGTCTGGGCCCCAGTTACTATCCTGATCATCTCTCCTCACCACTCTCTCTTTTGCATGCCCCTCCAGCCACATGAGCCTCCTCAATATACTATTCATGTCCCAGAATCTCTGAAATTGCTGCTTTGTCTCTTTGGAATGTTCTTGTTTCATGCACCCATGTGACTTCCTTGACAACATTTTTTAAATAGTCACCCAATATCCTCTATCTCCTTTCTCTGATTTACTTTTCTTCATAGAGGCATCAAGATTTAATATAGGAAAATTAAAGTAATGAGGTCCAGTATTCATTGCTACAAAAATGTCCCAACACCAAAAATTGATATGTGCCATCTTCATCTTTCACAACTCTCTCTAGATTTTCCTCACCCTTTGCCAATTCCTCAACTGATCTAGGTTGCTTTCCAGCAACCCAGGAGTCAGATCTAAGAGGGACTCAGACCTTCATCACCAAAGAATCTGGGTTTCTTTAGACCTTTTGGATGGAAGTCACTGCAGTTGCCTGTTTACAGTTATCACTGGGTCCTGGAGATATCCCCAAGAGATGTTCATTGAATCCATATGTTCTGGACATACTTCCTTCTGCCCTATTACTTCCATTTTGTAGCAACAAACTAAGTTTCTCATAGTAATCAGAGTCAATGGCCTGAATAAAAATTTCACAATTGATCATTGAAAATGATGGTGAAAGGGACCGATTTCTATTTCTACGTGTTGATTCCTAGACACACATAGTACAGCTATTAGGGAATCTATTCTGATTGGTCTGTGATATACTTTATGATGGAGGATGCATTTCAGCTCCACAGAGTGTTTAAAGTTGGCACCTTAGCTACCTTCCATCATTCTACTAGGCTGACTCTCTCTCCTGGCAAATACAGTGTAAGACCAAAAAATCCCATGGTAGTGTGAGCGTTGTCACACCCCCTTTGCCATCAAATAGGTCCCTTAATCTGAGGCAAAGTTGCGTGGGATCCCATGTCAATAGGAAGACATTCTATAAGCGCTCAGGGAGCAGTGCTTGCTACAGCACCATGGTCAGGAAAGGCAAAGCCAGATTCAAAGCAGGAGTCAACTCCAGTAGTGGAATTGGCCTGATGTAACCAACTTGCCACCAAATGCCTAGCTAGTGTCCTCAAGGATAGTGCCTTATCCATGACAGTCTGTATTGCTGGCAGGAATTGCTTTCAGGAATAGTGGCAGCTACACAAGGTTTGGTGAGAGGGAGTCAATACTGATGTGTTCATGCTTGGTCTCCATCCTTGTCACCATGGCCACATGATTTATGAGCCAATTACACAAGTACTGGAATGATCACAGAGAGGTTTATTGACACCCAGAAGACAAGTCATCTTTGGTTATTGATTCTCTATTGATTCACTGTGGTTGATACTCATGAGCTTTAATACAAGATTTACAAAATCCTCATCCTTTATGTATGTCTTCATAGGTCCAATCATGTATCTCATCTCCAAACTTCCTTACAGAGAAAAACCTATAAAGATGGACATTACTGAGCTGGTCATAGCTGTGAATGTGTTGCAGAATCTTCTACCCAAAGAGGACAACCCTACCCACCTGGTTCTATTCTTATTAGTGAAAGGTTATCTCAAAGGGTGTTATTTCCCTTGAAGATCCAGGTTTGCAATATCCTGTAGACATCTATTCAGGTTACTGGAAAAGTTCAGACTAGATAGCAAAATGGATTCCTGGTCCAGTTGAGGCAAAGCTTTTATCTGGTTATTCCTGGGTATAGCTGGTTTCTACTGCAAGGTTGGCATAAAAGGCAATTGAAAGGGTATGAGATGAAGCCTAATTACTGTCTGAGATACTTTCAAAGCATGGGGAGCCAGTCTTGATTATAAGTGTTAAGTTATGTATTTTGTATAATTAGATATAATAGGATATTTTCAACTTTGGAAATGACTGAATGGAGATGGCCTAGGGGTGAACTGGAGTAAAGGACAGGAAAGAGGTCACTCAGATTTCTGAGAGTGTAGGGATTCTCTTGGTTTAGATAGAATTCCATCCTGCTGCCTCCAACCAAAAAATTGCCATTTTATTTTTCTGTGATGCAGAGTAGTACATGATTAAGAAAACATTATTTGGAGTGAGATGTGGCCTCTTTGAATCATGGCTCTACTACATAGGTAAGTCCCTTTTAACCTCCTTACTCTTCAGTTCTCTCATTTTTCAAATGAAGTTAATGACAGTACCTACTTCATAGATTCATAATGAAACAATTGATACAAAATGCTTGAAATCCTGGGTGAACCACAGGAATTCCCAGCACCACATATAAATAAATAATATAAAGTTCTATCAACAACTAAAAAAATTTTTTAAAAAATGCTTGAAATCAGGCCTGGCACTTAATAAGGCCTAATCAACATTACGTTTCATTACTCTTAGGGGGGAGTACAAACAACAGCTTTTAAAAACTAAAGGAAACCTAATTAGAACAAAAGAATAATAGGAAAGAGAAAACAGACAAACCCCTTCTATACAACACAAAGATTTTAAGGAAAGTTCTGTAAAAAGCCTTCAATCTTCTGTAAAAAATTGCCCCAAGATTTCTGAGGCCTCTCAGATACTTGTTCAGCAGAAATGCCTTTTAGCTTTCAAGCAAAGAGAAGTAATCAAGCAATAATGGCCATGTTGACATTATCAGAAAAAGAAGTGGCAAAAAAACTTGCTGGTAGGCTCATCTCCTTTTGGAATCTATAGCACATATGGGTAGCTTGGGCCTTTTCTCATTTCTCCAGTGTATGGTCGGATTAGCCAGGCAAATGCAATCTGCCTCCACATCAGAGGGAAAAATATTTCCATGCAGAAAGGGCTACAGCTGTCACTGATGACCCTGTGCATTCTGAGAACAGAATGTTTTGCTGCAGCCAATTTATTTTAGGAGAAAAATAGTTTTCTTCTGTTATGGTCCCAATGTGAGGTGTCCTCCAAAAGCTCACATGTGAGACATTGAAAGAAGGTTTGGACAAGAAATGATTGAGTTGTAACCTTAACCTAATCAGTGAACTAATCCAATGGGATTAACTGAGTGGTGGCTGGAGACAAGTGGGGTGTGGCTGGAGAAAGTGGTTCATTGGGGGGCGTGGCTTTTGGATATATATTTGTATCTCAAGTGATGACCTCTCTCTGCTTTCTGATCATCATGTGACATGTTTCTCTCTGCCACACTCGAGGTGATATCCTGCCTTACCTCAACCTCGAGGATTGGAGCCTACCTTATGGACTGAGACCTCTGAAACTGTGAATCGTGAGCCCCTAAATAAACCTTTCCTCCTCAACAATTGTTCTGGTTGGATCCTTTAGTCATAACAGCAAAAAGAGCTAACTAAAACATATTCCTACCTGGCTGCCTCTGAGGCTTCCTTATGGTCATACCTGCCTTTGAGGCTTCCTTATGGTCATACCTGGTGTAAACTGGACAATTGTATTGAAGATTCCAGGCACTGAATAGGGCTGGGAAGATATCAAAGCATTTGGGCATTGGTTTAACAAGTTATCCAAAATATTATGAAGAATTTTATTTTTGGTCTTCTGCCTTCAAGGTGCACTCTCTCCAGTGCTCAAGCTCTTTGTGAATTTGCCTTGGCAATTAGCATGAAGACATAAATGACCTTCGGCAATCATTAGCTCCTTAATCATCATCGGCCTTCCCTTTATTTGCCAGCAGATCCTGACCCACTTCATTTTTATATTATAAAACCCTTCCATTTATTTTTCAAGTTCAAAGGGCTTTCTTTATATTTTTCTTTTATTATGAAAGTAATACTTGCTTATTAGGAAAAAGTCAGATTAGAATGGTACAAAGTGAAAAGTAAAATTTTCCTTCCCGCTCTATTATCAACCACTCTATCCCTTTTCCTAGAGTTTCACTGTTTATAACATCAAATTGTGTATGATCCTAGGCATTTCCTTTTCTCAAAGAAGATTGTGCTCACTCTGTACAGCTCACAAATACATGCACTTATGCAATTATTTTTGCAACTTAACTTTCAAATAATATTGATAATACCTTTTCTTTTGTCTATATAAACTTAGCCCATTCTTTTTAATGTGTGTGTAGTATTTGGTTGTATGGTTTTACCAGAAATTATCAACCAGTCCACTAGTAATGAAATGCATAAATTGTTTCCAATTTTCCCTATTATAAAGATGATTTTGCTGAATTTGATGGTGTGTACACTTAATGTTTTACACATATTGCTAAAATTTAAACCAATTTACACTCCATTAACAGTATATGAGAGTGACTACTATTCTACTCCCTCTCAAGGTCCCTGAGTCTCCTGAGAAACTGTCCAAAATTATGAAGTCAGGCAGACCTGTCTTCTGAATCGTGGCTCTGCTACTCTTTAGCTAGGTGACCCCTTTTAAGTTACTAGGCACATTAGGGCCTCAGTTTCCTCACCTATAAAATATAAACAAGAATAGCCTCTGCCTAGGTTATCTGTTATAAGTGAAATAATGTGGGTGAAGAGCCTACTACATACAGTTCCTGCCAGGTAGCAACCACTGAGGATGAGCCATTTCCCTATTGCAGTCCCCTTGCCTGCCTTCTTGTTCACACCTGCTTCTATTGCTGCCTTCTCTTTCTGGAATGCCCTTTGCTTATGTTCATGGCGAAACTTCCCTTAGTGGAATAAGAAGAAACATATGGGCTGGAGTTTTGGAATCACTTCTTTCTTATTTAATCTGTTTTCCATGCATACCATCAGAGATATGCTAACACTTCTCTGGTACATCATTTCAGGAATTTGGGCATCCTTGGTTCCTTGTTCCTGAACTGATAAGTTAACTACCACATTCTGTTTGAGACAGGGTCTCTCTATGTTGCCTAATCCAATCTCAAACACCAGGGCTCAAGATATCCTCCTGTTTCAGCCTCTAGAGTAGCTGGGACTACAGGCACGTGCTACCATGCACCACTAAAATTCCTTTTGAATCATTTTGTGCAAATTCATCTGCACTAAAAGGTAACAAAGAATTGTGTAAAGAAGGGACTTTTGTGGGTTATAGGGTGACTGAAGATTGTCCTTCAGAAAAGGATTCCTGAAGAATTCTTCA
This sequence comes from Ictidomys tridecemlineatus, assembly GCF_052094955.1. Taxonomy (NCBI): domain Eukaryota; kingdom Metazoa; phylum Chordata; class Mammalia; order Rodentia; family Sciuridae; genus Ictidomys; species Ictidomys tridecemlineatus. Next base: position 74,207,687 of record NC_135487.1, on the reverse strand, counting down.
TAGAGGATTATGTATAACCCCTGTACTTGCACCACCTGCCCCAATACTTCTGGGCACAACCAAAGGGTATTGAGAAATAACCAGAAGCTTCTATTCGTTCTCCACCTTTGTAATCTCAAATAGTAGCAATTCAATTATTGGTGATATTTATACTATGTACATTCCTTATATAAATCCACAGCCTTTTTGTTTTCTAAGAGCTTCTGACCCAAGCCATTGAAAAGTTGAGTTTTCTGGCTTAGCTGATTTACTTCCCAAAAGCTCAACCCCACTTTGATAATCCGATTTTTAAAACACTGTTTTAATGTTGGGGATTGAGCCCAGAGCTTCATCCATGTTAAACACACATCCTACCACTGGGCCACATCCCAGCCCCCCTGGGCCTTTTTTCCATTAAGATCTGGAAGAACTAAAGATAAGAACACCTCAACCAGGTCCATTAACTTATAGGAAAGGATTGTACCTAGGGAGGAGGCAAAGAAAGCAGACACATTCAAAGTCGCTTCCTCCTTGGTGCCGTGTTCATTCTTCATGGTTCTTCCTCAGCTGCTGGAAAGTAATTCAGCTCCCAAAGCTCAGATGGCTTCATGTTGTGGAGAATAAGATGTGATGCTCTCTGCAGCAAGGCCACCTTCACCCTAGCCCAGTAAGAAGATCTGTATGAGCTTTGATTGCAAGGAGATTCTACTTTTGGCATGAAAAGCCAGTATCAGATCATTTGAATTTATTTTCCACTTCAGTTTGCCCATCTGCTCCAGGAAATCTGATTTAAATACATTTTATCAGAAGCTTTCCACAGGCGCCAAGTTACCTAGCAACTCCAAGTTTCCTTTAGTGAGTTGTTTCCAACATAAAGTGCATTTACAACTTGGGAAGGATGTGTTTTTAGCCTTCCAAGTTTATGAAACAAGAATTAAATATTGAAACTGCCATTCTCACTCCTCATGAATATAGAACCTATTAAATTACATAGAGTCTAGGGGGCTATATTTCCAAAGAGAAATTTTTAATTAACCTACATGACCATAAACTTAAATGAAATAGTTCTGTTTAATTTGCAATAACCAATCCAAGTGCAGCTTTGCACAGTTCTAATTTAAGATCTTTAACAAAATCTAAATTAATGCTTTGCATATTTGGCCTACTTTGTTACTTCAAAAAGGTTTGGTATTTCTGGCTTTGTCAAATATATCCCTTGGCTCCATTATGAGGATATGGGCTCTGACCTACAGTTCAAGATGGTGGGCTAAACACATGCAGAGACATCACTATTCTCCAAACACTGGGAATGATGGATAAAATATTTAATTCATATATACGTATTGTAAACACAAAGCTATGATCCAAGACAAAAAAGGGAAAATATTTATGGATCACAAATGGAAAGGAAAACCATGTGGTTAGCCAGGACTGAAGCCACATAGATCACAGGAAGCTGAGAGTAAATAGGCCACCAGAGTTGGAATCTGAACACCAACTTGGGAATAGGCTTCCTTCACCCCCTGCCTGTGGTAGGAAACTGGGACTGGACTCTCCACACGAAGCAAGAAGTAAAAGCCTATCTACCAGCTTGTGAACAGGAACAAAAATCACTTCGCCTATCACCCAAGCAGCAACTAGAAATGTATTATTTGCTTTACTAAACAAAATTATTATTCAAGATTGAAGATGAAATAATCATATTTTCATATAGACAAGCACTTTGAAAATTTACAACCCTCAGATTCTCACTAATGTAAATAGTGTAATATTAACTGTAGCAACAATACTAGTAACTTTTGTGCATTAAACAAGTTTAATAGGACATGGTTTAATTTAGAACTTCTTCTGTTTATTTATTATTATTTTTTTTTAAATTTTTTGGTACCAGGGATTGAACCACTAAGCCACACCCCTAGCCTTTTATTTATTTATTTATTTTTATTTAGAAAAAGGGTCTCACTAAGTTGTTGAGGCTGATTTTGAACTTCCAATCCTCCTGCCTCAGTCTCGTGAGTCTCTGGGATTATAGGTGTATGCCACCATGTGGCTAATTTAGATACTTTCAAAATATTAATATATGTTCATATGTAGGATTGCAAAAAGCATGAGCTGTGTTTCTGACCAAGGTCTGAAGCCTAAGATAGCAGTTCATATTAAGGAGATACAAAACTGAGGAAACATTGAGCAAAATCATTTTCCATTAAAGTAGGAGACAGAAGAGTGGTGTTAGACCTATACAGAAACTAAGTTGCCAGCAACAGACCAGCCTTTGAGCCAACAGGATGCAAAGGTCTAGGGCCAGGCAGTGGTTTACTGATGTGACATGTGACAACTTGGTCAGTCAGAGTCAAACATAGCTGTTAGTAGTCTGTCTAAGGAAGTGGCTCTCAAACTTCTGGTCTCTAAGAACTCTCTGTGGATTTTTGTGGGATATATATATATATCAGAAATGGAGAGGAAAACCATGTGGTTAGCCAGGACTAATATAACTAATATGGTAAATTATTTTTATATAATATAATAAGATATTATATAAAAATAATTTACCATATTAGAAATTAAAACTCAGAAAACTTGAAAACTCAATATCCCTTCTCCCCGTTACCCATGGGTGATATATCCCAAGCCCCCAGTGGATGTCTGAATCCTCAGATAGTACCAGACCTATAATTTAATGCCTTTTTTATCTTAACTAAGCATTTATCATGCACTGTGGCCACAGCTTTTTCTGTTTGAGGTGCAACAGCAAACCTAGCTTGGATTTCTTTTTCCTTCATTACAACTTCATGGATAGAAGATTCGTTCTCGCTGTGGACCTTAGCAACCTCAGCATATGATTTCCCCCCCTTTCCTTATTAAGTGAAGAACTTTCATCCCTTCATTTACAAGAAGTACTTCACAGCTTATCTTTGGCATACCTGAATTGTAGGCTTCACTGCTCTTGCATTGGGGGTCCTCATTAAGTAAAATAAAGATTACTTGAAGACAAGCACTTAAATATTATCACAATCCATCTGATAACCTAAATGGCTACTAAGTGACTAATGGGTGAGTGGTGTATTCAGTGGATACACTGCACAAAGGGATAATTCACATCCTGGGTACAATATAGTGGAATGACACAAGATTTCACAACTCAGAACGGTGTGCCATTTACAACTCTAGATTGCTTATTCCTGGAATTTTTTCCTTTTAGTATTTTCAGATCACCATAGGTAACTGAAACAATTGGAAAGCAAAAACATGGATGAGAAGGAACTACTAAAATATATAAGGACACATCCACTGCCATCAGAGTATTGACATAGTCGGTTATCATGTAGTCTCTGAACAACTCCTCTGTAAAGGTATGAGAGAACAAAAGAGAAACAGGAAAATAACATGTTGGTATTACTTGAAAATAGTTTTGACCTCACAAATTTCCCTGAAATAGTCTAGAGGATCCTTAGATGCCCTCAGACCTTATTTTGAGAGCTCTGTTCTAAAGGACAGAACACACTGAGTATTCTTTCAAGGTCAACTTGTATGTGTCCTTTAAGGTGCAGCGCCATCTGATTCATCTCCAGATGTGTTACTGCTCTTGCCCTTGCCTGAATTTATGGAACTCATTGCCAAAAACACACTTGGCACTTATTTCGACCGTCTTTGATAGTCTTATTTTGTTTTATAATCTGACTTTTAAATATATATATATATGTGTGTGTGTGTGTGTGTGTGTGTGTGTGTGTGTGTGTCTTCTCTCTTCTATTTGATCAGAATCTCTAGAGGGCAAGACACAAATATTCTATTTCTTTATTCTTAAATAAATTAATATGGGAAATTGTGAGGTCAATAGGAATTAATTGTGATTGTAATGGCTCTGAATTTATTCATTAATTGTAATTATAATGGATAATCTTAGAATGATTTAGAAAGTTATTTTAGTATAGATTAAAAAAAAAAAAAAGCAAAAGGGGTCCCACTGAACCTCTCCTTTTGTACTCCTGACAGTCAGTACCATTTGTGTGCAATTAGTCTCCAAGGTCAGAAACATGTAGACATGCTCATCACTCAGTCCCTCATTTCTCATTTCATACCTAATTGGCCAGTAAATTCTGCCAATTGTACTCTGTAACTGTCCCTTGAGGTGGCCCCATTCTTTTCATTCCTATTGTCACCTCCTCAGTCAAGCTTCTAACTGTTCTTGCCTTTAGTATAGGAACAACCTCCTTACTTCACGCCCTAGGCCAGCCCCTTGTTTCTGCTCATACCTATATATATGACTCATACTCACTGTTGTTATTTTCCTGAGAATAGATTTAATCTTGGTATTTTCCTGCCTAAAACTCACCCACGATGAGTTCCTCCACTTAGTGCCAAAATAGACCAGATTTTACCTACCTACTACTGTCAGCCAAAGGATGATGTATTACTTAGCTTTGTGTTACTGCAACAAAATGGCTGGTGCAGCTAACTTATGATAAGAAAAGGGTGGTTTAGCTCACAGTTTGGGAGGCTGAAGGTCCAAAGGGCACAGTGCAGACATGGTGTATCACCTTACGGTACCAATAGTAATAGTGGCCACGTATGAGAGAGCAAGAGATTGCATCTCCAACCAGGAGTAAAAGGACAGAGAATGGGGCCAGACTCGGGCTTTTCATGAGAACTACCTAGGAGTCCCAGAACTACCTTCTAAACGCATGCCCCAAATGAGCTAAGAACTTCCCACTAGGTCCCACTACGCAATAAAGCCACATTGTAGACAAAGCCTTCAATCACAGTGGATCCTTTGGGGAGAATAACCATATTTAAACCAGAGCAAATGGTCTTTGAGTTGATGCACTGATATCCTATGTCCCCAGGCTAATGACATCCAGAATAAGGCCTTCTAATTATGTAGTCAAAAGACTGAGTACATCTGGGATGTACTGATTGCTTGACAGAAAACAATTATGGAATTCTTCTAGAAGAGCAATCTGTCCCAATCTTTGCAGATTATTTGCAACTGTTTTCGTTTCTCCTAACCCACTCTATAATTGATTATCTATGGAAAAATTTCCTGGCATAATACCTACCACAACAGGTATACCAGTGGTTTTCAACCAAGGGCAATTTTCTTTGCCCCTTCCCCAGGAGATATTTGGTAAGTTTAGAGACATTTTTGATTATTACAAACTAGGGAGACAGATGCCCCTGTGTGCTAAACATTTTTGATGTACAGAATATACACCCCTCTCACCTGACAAAGAATTATCCAGCCCTAAATATAGGCTGAGAAACCCTGAGGTGCACGATGTAGCTTTAGTGATACATGCAATACTTTCCTACATAATGTTCTTAAGTAACTGATAAGGGTAACCTTATATAGCCATTTGCAGTCATAATCTACTGCCCAGTTTGACTCCATGGCCTGCAAAATAACGTTTAGACTCTCAGACATGATGTTTGAGACCATTCTAAATTTATTCCTGCTCTCATCAGCTCCATCTTCCTTCACTTATCATTGTGTGTCTTGCACTACACTACAGCATGTTAAACTTCCCACCATTCTCTGAAACACCATACCCTTTCATATCTCTGTGTAAACTCTTCTCTGACTAGATTGCCCCCATTTTTTTTTTTTTTTAATGAAGTACCGGGAATTGAACCCAGGGCCTCAGGCATTCTACCACTGAACTACATCCCCAGCCCTTTTTGTATTTATTTTGATTCTAGACAGGATCTTACTAAGTTGCCCAGGCTGGCCTCAAACTTAGGATCCTTGTGCTTTAGCCTCCAAATAGTTGGGATTATAAGTGCACTACTGTGCCTGGCATAGTCACCCTCTCTTCTATCTCATTTAAGTAACTTGTGTTTATCTCTAAAGACCCAGATCAATTACAGCCTTCCCTGATACCTTGTCCTCTTCCATTCACATTTATCCTTCAAACAGACTTTTCCTGTCTTTTTTTTAATTGTATTTATTTACTTGTCTATCTCTCCTATTGCACTTTGAGTTTTGGTATCTTTATATTAATGTGTATTAATAGTAATTAACACTGGGCCTGACACATGGAAGGTGCACAAAAATTTTATATATATATATATGATTATATTATATATAAATATATATTTATGTATGTATTGTATAAAAATAAAAATGGATGTGTGCACTTGTGTATGTGTACACCTGATGTGAACACATATACACAGGCCTACACACATGCATTTGCCAAAGGAAAACTCTGTCTGAAGAGAGATTTCATCACCATTGCCATGAAAGATTACTCTTTCCAGACATTTATATGGTGTTTCTGTGGCAGAAATATAAATAAAATTCAAAGGACTAAAATGAAAAATGCTTCTTTACTAGGAATAGTAGCAGCAGGGGTAAAAGTAGTATTGTTGGTAATGGTACTCTACTGTATTTACTAATAGTACTCTATTAACAGTAATACTAGAGTCAGAGCAGCAGTAGGAGCCCAGCTAAGATTTAATTTATTTCCTGACTCCAACTTCAGTTCACTTTCCAAATTCTGGTGATGTGAGTCTTATGCTTGTCTCACTCTGTTCTGCGGTGGTTAGATGTATGGCTTGAAATTTACAATGTCACTTCTTTTTAAGAGTGGGATCAGACTAATACCTGGACATTTTAGAAAATGGATTTGAGCTCTATAAATTTTGCAGTCTTTAATTTTTGCAGTCTGAAAAAGGTATTAAAAGGATGATATGAAAACAATAGGAAGACTCAGAAATCCCTGTTTACCTAGGACAATGCCAGTTTATGCCTATTTTCAGAGTTGATTATTAATAGCCCCTTTCACTCTAAAAATTATCACAGCTTGGATGACCAACTATATGGTCACTCTAAATATAATACTCATCACTCTTAATTGTAGCCATTTAACTAAAACCAATTTGCACAGACTTCATACAAATTGTATTCAATTAGTAATTTTTAAAAAGTGGTTGTTACTTTTAAGTGATTGGGTATCATTCTCCTGGGCACAGATAAATAGTCCATCAAAATTGCCTAAACACGACCATTTGTAAAGAATTTTCCCATTTCCCTGATTATCTGGAATGTTAAATTGACATAATTCTTTCCTGCAGGAATCTGTCTTATAAATAATATTTATTGTCTGTGCTTCTGAGAGCTTTGTGAAAGATGTGTGGGGGCTGGAGGAGCCCAGTCTCTCTCTGCATACAGAGGGGCAAGCAGGGAGATGTCACCCAGCTCTTTTCCCCTGGTGCAGACCGGAAGGTGAGTGAACAAGCAGCCCCCAGGCCTGCAGCCTGCAGTTGGACTGGGTCCTGAGAGTCCTACTTTGGGCATCAGCTGCTCCACACTCCCCAGATCAAATATCAGCTGACAGGACCAACTGGTGCCTCCTGCAGGTCTTTAAGAAATGATTTTCCAGCTGTGAAAGGCTGTGCCATTGTCCTGCTGTTTGGCCAACTTCTCTCTGGCTGGCCCACTGGCAGGGCGGTCAGAATGAGCCAAATCAAAGAGTTCACAATGCAGCAGCCACCCAGCCCTGGACCTCCTCCCTCAGCTGTCTGATGTCAGATCATCAAAGGCCCTGCATATGGCCCTGTGCTTGCTCATCATTCACCTCACAGGCCTCTAGAATTTTCACAAGTCAGAGAAGGCGCCAGGAGAAAATTTTCGGCCCCTGAGGGCGCCCTAGGGGTGGTTAATAGCCAGGGAGGGTGATAAGAAAGGGGGAAGTTTAGTGTGCTGTGGTTCCCAATTGTTTGGCTAACAGCCGGAGGTTGACCTTGAGCTTGCGTCTGCCACATGGCAGAGGCACCAGCCGGGCAGCATGTTCTGAGGGATCAGGAATAATGGAACTTGAAAATGCAAATGGTTTTAATGAATAATTCTCCCCTCTCCCCACCCGCCCCCACCCCAAAGCTCTGTGTGCTGAAAGAAATCTTTCTCAGTTTACAGTAGAAAGTCACTACTTCTTGCTGTAACGTGTAAAACTATGATTCCAGCACACAGATGGATATTCTGTACATAAAGACCCATCCTGGTGAGGCCTCTGCCCAGGATCTGAGCCTTACAAGCTTGATTTTTCTGGATCATGGGGAAGCACATTGTGCCCTGATTCAACTCAGCTTAGGGCAGTGGCAAAAGCATAACAAAGCCTTTTATGAGAATGGTTATCTGTCACAAGCCTTGTGGCCCTGGATTTGTCAGACCCTGGCCATAGGTCTGTGTAGAAGAGACTGGCTGGTCTGCAGCATTTCTCCCTCTCTGTCCATCCAGGAGAATATGCACAGAATTGGCGTGGAAGGGAGAGGGTACATTGTAGGAGTGCCTGCTGCTCTGCTTCCCTTCACTGCCTCACACGTATCCAAAGTGCAGCTTGGGAGAGTTGAGGGATTGACTCACCTTGTACCTCCTCAACCCCATTCCTGGATAACTAGATTCCACCTCTGTCTCTAAGTATCTGACAGGTAGCTGACCATATGGGATTCATTCTTGGCCTTTGATTCTGATTCCCAACAACTTTGGGTGGCACAATCAACATTTAAGAAAAGACAATTGCTCCTCTTTATTTCCCAGATCTAAATTCTGATAGTGTTGCTTGGCCAAATTCCCCATCTCCTGAAGGATTTGCAATTGGTCAGGGAAACTCTGTATGTAGCAAGACATTAAAGTTGATCTATCAAAGTAGATGTGATTGTCATCATTTTGATTTCATTGTCTGCCAAAGTTCTCAAAATTGCTTTGTAAATATACAAATAAAATGTAAGTGGTTTGCTACAGCTATTTTATTTTATAAAATGCCCTTAAAAAAAAAAAAGACAGTGATTTCTTTAGTGGGATTTGTTGTATAAAAAAAAAAAAGAGTGAATACAAAAAAGCACAAGCTTTACCACATGGAAGTTGTTCAAAAATCTGTTTCCAAGGATCACATTTGTGTAGTATTGTTTGCCCTGCACTCAACTGCAAAGACAAATTAGAGGTATGCATCACTTAAAGATGGGCTTTGGAAACAAAACCAGTTTGGAAAAAAAAATAATAAGAGATGTGATATTCACATTTTCAATTGCAAGATATACAAACTGAATTAATTAGTGGAAACTATTATTAGATGCAGGGCATTTCACCATCCATTAACTGCTGTGTCCGCATAAACAAGCTCTGCCTAAGATGGCTTATTTATAGGCTGTTATAGTTTGCATAAAGAAAGAAAAATTAAACTGGAGGCTCTTTGAATATAGCATAGTGCTGAGATCGCATTTGCCATTACTTTTTAAATCTACACGTCTTTTTCAAATGCTTAAATTATTTTTACTGAACAGCAAGCTTAGGCAATGAGCCTGGATTTATACAGTTGTTTCTGGAATGGGCTTTGAAACCATCATGTGGTAATTTTTTAAGAAAAGAAAAACTTGGTCATGGAACATAGAGCATTGTCCTAAAGGGGAGGGAGCCAGGCTGTGCTTCTGTAGAGGTGGCTAACCCGCAGGCAGGAACAACTGCTTAGGACATTTTGCAAATTTACATTTACGTTGGTTGATTCCATATTAAACTGAACAACCAGGCACATAGAAGGTAAAGCCCTCTTTTAATTAACCCTCTTGGTGTGGGCCCATGTGATTAAATATGACGGAGCTGCTCCTGGGGTTTCTGCTACTGAAAATACTAACAATAATCATTTGTTTTGTTTTTATATTTAAACACATTATTGCATAGCTTGGTGCAGAGATAATTACCAATTTTATCTCCTGTGTTTTTCTAATGTTCATTAATAACAATAAAGGGTTGTAGGTTAAAAACTCATTTAATTGCCTTTATGTTAATGACATTATGAATAGCCTTAGCTACAAGATTCTAATTCTGTCCAGTATCCTCTTTCTCAGTGCAGCCCCAGGAGGGCTGCTCATTTTATCAGCATTACTGATTCAGAGTTTTTCCTTGCAGGTGGGTTTTTGTACATAATCAGAATTAATGCACAACACATTTTGCAAGGAATGGAGTAGAAACACTCAGAATAAGTAATTAACTAGAGTGCCCAAGGAAATATGCCCCGGCATTTTTTTTAGCATATTCATAAAACATTAAGAACAGTCATAAACACTGTAGAAACAATTTCCTGGTAATGTGCTTTTAGACTATTTTCTGGTTCCTTTTTTCCCTCCTCACATAGAAGAAAAATTTTTAAAAAATTGAAAATCCCAGGGATGCAAATAAAATGCCCAAAGTGTGGTGCTTCAGGATTAGATGTGCTTCTGTGATGCTACAACCAAGCTTAGCAGGAGTCTGGGTACAATTTTCCTTCCTGTCCTTATTCCTGTCTCCATCACATAATATATCAGACAGGAAAAATAGTGAATTCAGCTTGCAACATCTCAGGAGATGTGATTCACCCCTGACCCTAGCGCCATTCCCAGTCCGAAGCATTGACCTCCTACGTGAGGGAGAATGGCCAGGGAGGGAGTAGCAAGAAGAAAAGGACTATTGTAGTGAATGCTGTGGTAGATACCCGGTTCCTCCTTGAAATGATACACTCATCCCTCTAGCTCCTGATAGTTGATGGCTCTCAGCTGAGTCACTGTCCTTAGGCTACCAAGGTTGTGCCCTTATCCCCAACGTCAGGCATTCTGCAGAAAAATGACTGGAAAATAGTAGTGGTTAAAACTCTGTTCCCCTTTCCCCTAAGGTGGGAAAATTCAGAAGAACCATCCTGGCATGGCAGTGCCGTGTGGGAATGGATGAGGTCTTTCTCCTTTATCTCCTTTCTCTTATCACAGATGCACCATAAAGCATTCTCTGATAAATCTCCTATGCACAAATCTCAGAGTCTATTTCCCAGGGTCCTTGAGCTATAACAGGTAGATAAACCATGGTGACCAACTGGTTCATCTCCATGCTGTTCAGTGGTTACTGAAGCAGTGGACACTCCCAGACTGCTTTGACCTTGATGTCCTCTTGGATACCTTACGTACAGAGTAGCACCAGGAGCAGGGTGCAGATACTGTTCCCTTGCACTGAGTGGCATCACATGAGCTAGGTATATGAAATTGTTTTTAAACTTATGGACCTTGGAACTAGATGGGTGTGTTCAAATGCTGCCTTGAGTTCTTGGATCAGTTACTTAACAACTCTGAAACTCAGTTTCCTCATCTGGAAAGCAGAGCTACTGGCACAGGTAATGCTGTTTAGTGTAGTGCCCAGTAGGCACTATGTATTTATATGTTTATAGTAATGCTCAATAGATTCAGTAGCTCACTTTCTCCCTTTTGCTATCTTCACACCAGTTTTTCGAATGGAGAGTAAGATTATGGATACTACAAATAGTCTTTACTACCAGCCAAACCAGTTACTTCAAGGTTGAGTTTTTAAATAGATGTGGCTCAGAGGCTCAGAGAGATGTTTGTACATCTATGGACACAGTAGCAAAATACACAGTAGCAAAATAGCTCAAGTGTGAAAGAAATTCTCCCTCAATAGATGAAGATAAGTAAAATGTGGTACACAATAGAACGATCTTTAAAAAGGAAGTTCTGACTCCTGCTACAATATGGATGCATTTTGAGGACATTATGCAGTGAAATAAGCCAGTCAGAAAAAGACAACTGCTACATGATTTCATTTATACGAGGTACTTCAAGTAGTCAAAATCAGAGAGACATAAAGTTAAACGGAGGGGAGGGGAAAATGGAGAATTATTGCTTAAGGGTTTAGAGTTTTAATTTTATAAGATGAAGAGTTCTGGAGATGGATGATGGTGATCATTGCTCAATGTTATGAATGTATTTAATACCACTGAACTGTGCCCTTAAAATGGTTAAGATGGAAATTTTCATTACATGTATTGAACTATTATAAAAAACAATTGGGGAAAAAACTGCAATCATCATGAATATGCAACATTAAATCCTCATTTTCTTAAGAGAGAAGGAAAAGAATAACCTTGGTTCTTCTTGGAGGTCAGCATGAAACCTAAATGGGAGCCATTAGGGGAGGGGGTCTGGGACCAGCACAAAGCTCCTGGTTAAAAGAAGGACCAAAACATGTGTAAGATTTCCAGTGACTTAGAGCAGGGCCACATTTAGTTCTTTCAAATGGTGGAGGCAATAGTATTAGTTTGCTATGTACCTGGGTTCTTTAATGCATTAGCTAACTTAATTCTTATAACATCTTTATTAGGTGGCATTATTGTGCCCATTTTACAGCTGAGGAAACTTAGGTTTAGAGAGCTTAAATAACTTTCTCTAGGCTTTATAGCCAATACATTGCTAACAAAAACCCTTGTCTTTAGCCACACTTAATAATAGAGAACCCCTAGGCTTGGAAACTTGTTTAAAATTATCCCCAATGTCAGTATTTCCCAGCCAATTATGTCTATTCATTTTTAATAATAATATCAAAACATTCAAGTCCCATCTGGAGACCCTGATATTTCACACTGCTGATGATATTTCACAGTGAAGTAAAAATGTCCTGGTGCTTAAATCAATAGAGGCCTAGCATTTCCTATGACATCATAACTTGGAAACATAATTCCCCTAGTCTTAAAGTTCAAAATGTGTGCTTTGGAAGCCCCATTTAAGAGACGTGAAAATGATCATTTCATTGTTCAGGTAATTTTTTTTTTAAGAGTGAGTGAGAGAGGGAGAGGGAGAGGGACAGAGAGAGAGAGAATTTTAACATTTTTTTTTTTTTTTTTTAGCGGACACAACATCTTTATTTTTTGTATGTGGTGCTAAGGATCGAACCCAGGCCGCACGCATGCCAGGTGAGCGTGCTATTGCTTGAGCCACATCCCCAGCCCTGTTCAGGTAATTTTGGTGAAGGATACTATATGCTCAAAAATCAGAGTATGAGAAAATGTCCTTAATAATGCTATATTTAGTATTTATAATAAAAATGTAAATTTATATAGCACATAACATTTTATCAAATGCTTTTACATTTATTTAGCATCACAACAATTTGGTGGAATGATATTCCATTTATCTGATGATAAGACTTCACTTCTCTAAAGAATCTACTCAAACACCAAATGATCACTTAGCAACTAAGTCTAGATTCCATTCTTTAGACCCTTTGCCACTCAAAATATGGCCCTTGGGCTGGCACTATCAGTATCACCTGGGAGTTAGAAATTTGAACTCCTAGGCTTCACTCAGATCTACTGAATCAGAATCTTTTAACAAAATCTCCCATAAATTTGTATGCACATAATTTTTTTTTTTTTTTTTTGGTGAGGTGAATGCTAGGGATGGAACCCAGGGCACTTAACCATTGAGCCATATCCCCAGCCCCTTTCATTTTATTTTGAGACAGCAGCTTGCTAAGTTGCTGAGGCCAGCTTTGAACTTGCGATCCTCTTGCCTCTGCCGCCCAAGGTATTGGAATTGCAGCATGTACTACTGTGCCCGGTTGTATGCACATAAATTTTGTGAGCCTGGACCTCAGCTACTCTTCTCTAAGGTCTAGACTGTAGGATCCCTGAAGGTAAAGCCTGCATCTGACTTGCCCACCCTTGTATCCTTAGCATCAGCATGGTGCCCAGCCCAGAGTAGGCACCTTAGTTGATCACATCAACAACTGTGCCATTGAGTCATTTGGGTAGATTTCTCTTGTCCATCTCGCTGCCAACCAGTTAGTATCTGATCCATTCTTTGAGGAAACAGCATCATTTCGTATGCCCCTGAAGGTCCATCATCAGCTCTAAGGTCTTTGCTTTGTTCATTTGAAAATGGTAGGGTCAAACTTGAAAGATACACAGAAGCCTGTGGTTTGCAGTCCTATTTCTCAGCCTGCAAAGCATGTGCCTACGGGGAGTGGGAACACTGTATTGTGTAATTATTTAAATGAAAACAACATAAATGATGAGGAAAGGGCGATTTATAGCAAGTACTACTAATTAAATGAGAAATAATGGGCCCTGCTGAGAAAGAATACAGTTGGAGAAAGAAAGAAAAACTTCCTGCCAGTAAAGACTAGCCAACAATGGGACAGTTTTCCTAGAGGGATAATTATGACTCCTGGAGTAGATCGTCTGAGGCAAGATGAGATAAGTACCAGGAAAGTATAATGTGCTTCCAGCCCTATTATCAATGATGCTTTCAGTTGCCAGCTCCGGGTCACAGATTCTGAATACACTAAATGCTTAATTCAGTGCTGCCCTTTCACCCCAAAGATCTCAGGGTAAGAGAAAAATGTGTGCACCAGTCCAGTGCTCCCTGATTTAGATCTTCACTGAAGTACTCTAGGAATAAACGAGAGGAGGAGGAAATTGTAACCCCTGCTTTGCTTTCCCACCCAGAAGGCGATTTCCATTTCAAACAGCTGTTAGAGCAACAATGCAGTCATCAAAAAGCTCGTGAAGATGATCCTCCACCCCTGCCTTATTTTTCATCAAGATCACGCTGAAAAAATATTTTAGAAGCAGGAGACCGGTGGTGTGGAGGTGAAAGTCTCCTATTCAGAAAATCAATGCACACTGAGGTTTCACAAGGAGATGTTGATTTATAAGCTGCTGCATCTTGAAAACACCTTGTTTTCTCATTAGTCGAACCTAGTTCATGGCCATGATAGAGATAAGACAATTTAAAACATACTTGCAGAGTATTTCTGACTTTCTATTTGTCCTTGGGAGATTTGGGGCCTAAATAAAGAAGAATTCACAGAGAAGCGGAAAGGTTGTCAGTCACAAGTGCAACAGAACAAAGTGCTTAAGAGCTCTTTAAGACCCTGGGACAGACAGACCCAGGTCTGAATCCAGGTGCACCCCCACAGTCTTGAAGGCACCTCAGGCAAGCACCCTACTTCTCTAGATCCTGTGTTCCTCATTTGAAATATTCAGCTAATAAAAGAAATCAGCTCTAGGGCTGGGGTTTTGGCTCAGCGGGAGAGCGCTCCTCTAGCATGTGTGAGGCCCTGGGTTCGATCCTCAGCACCACATATAAATAAATAAATAAATAAATAAATAAATAAAGGTATTGTGTCCAACTACTTCTAAATAATAAATATTTAAAAAAAAAGAAAGAAAGAAATCAGCTCTAGGGTGCATGGGACGAATAAATGACAAAGTTGCATTCCATACATGGAATATACATTGCCTGGCTGAGCTAGGCTCTAGGTGAATGTTGACTGCTCTTGCTATGCCTATGCAGATGAATGGCTTCTACTTGCAAAATAAATAAACTCCCTAATTTTACACACACTTGTAACTTTTATGGAATTGAAACAATGAGGATTGAGAAAGGTGATCTGAGGCCTGTTACTTCTTTCAAATTAATTGGAAAAATGATACAGTGACATGAAACTATTAAGAAAAATGCATATAGAACATGATGAAAGTTTAATGAAAGATGGCAGCTGGAGAAGGAGCCATAACAAACTGGAGGGGTCTGGAGGCATGAGGCAGTGGGGAAAGGCCTCAAGGAGAATAAATGGGTCTGTGTTAGGGCCCTGGGGGCCATGGATCTTGAGAAGAGCGAAGAGTGGCACAGCAATGAAAACATACTAGATCTGCTCTTGAACTATCCTGATCTAACAGGCAAATATTATCACATTTTTAGTGATCCTTAGATAAGATATTTATTCCCTTGCCATCACTCTTCTCAAGATTCAGGTCCCCAGGGCCCTAACACAGACCCGATATTGTTCATCCACTCACATGAATGAATGTTCATATGGTTGGCACTGGGGATAGAGATATGAACGAGATAAACCATGTCCTGACCTTTATAGAGTTCATATTATAGGGGTATAGATATAAAATAAGCATGTAAATATAAGATCAGTAGAGTTGAAGCAGGGCAATGAAGAGGGAAGGATGGCGAATGGTAATTTCACAGAGAGCAACTGAGAACGTCTCTCTGTGACATCTGAACACAGGTGTGAAGACTGGAGGAACAGTATTCCAGGCAGAGGAACAGCAGTGCAAAAGCTCCCAGGTAGGATGACATCCTCCTTGCAAAGAAGCCTGTGGTGCCTGGAGCAGATACACTTCTGCCATAGCACGCCAGTGCATCTGCCCAAGTGACACACTAATGAGCAAAGAGACACTCAGAACCATTGATCATACCTCTAAAAGTAAGTTACCAAATAGAGGTGAAGGGATACTAGCAATGCAGTTGGCATTTGCAAGCTGATGAACTCATTTATCTTATGAACACCAGGCAGGCTTAAGATGTGTGTGATTGCATGGGCTGTAGTTCAAACTTGACTTAGTTTGAATTATTTGCTACCTTTTTTAGTTTGAATTATTTGCTACCTTTTTTAGTTTGAATTATTTGCTACCTTTTTGCTTGTTAAAAACCCCAAAGATAATTATTATTTAGTAAAATTACAGTACTTTGTAAAAAATCTACCAAATAGGTAGCCAGATAAAGAGTAAATGAATATACTGTGCACTGGAACCTTCATCTTGGGATTTCCCCCTGAATAATACCACATTATTGTCTAACACCAATAATTCAAGTGACAATGTGTTGTTGCAGGTCTGTTAACCTGAAATCTTGAACTAAATCTGTCAAAAGTTTTCTTTTTTTTGCAAACTGGCTAAAACGTTTAGTGGCAGGGGAAAAAAAATGCCATGGAAGCAATATGTTAAGAAACCTTTGTTTCAACATGAAGAGTTGTTTTTATTTAATAATTTCTGCCAACAGTCTGATAACGTATTCTGATTTTGACGGAGCCCATTTTCTTAAACCGTGCTGATAAAGTGTGGACATCTAATATGCAAACAATAGAACTTCAATCTCACTAGAGGGAGAGAGTAATTATCAATATAGATGAATGCATAAATGGTATTTCTTCGAATTCTTGATTCTTGAACCTTACTGTGGGAAAGACTCATGAGGAAAAAGTGCTTTTTCCCCTTCCAGATGGATTTGTTGGCTAGGGCAATATTTTTAGTTATGCCAATAAAATGAAAGGGAGACAGAAAAACAGGCAACTGCGGAGTGGTTAGTGTGGGGCTATTACCAAGGCAGAAATGAGGCCAAAGAGATGATAAATGTGTGCCTCTCACCCACTCCATCAGCTGAAGCCTGACCCGGATCCTCTTTTCCATCTGAGCTCCAAGCAAGTCACCATTTTTTTCACAGCAGCACTTAATAGTGGACATTAACTTAGCCCTCCCCAAAAGGGTTGACCTGCAGTCTACCCTCGGTGCTTCTCCAAACTGTAATCACTTGCTCACTCGGTAATTTTATCAAATAGCATGCACCTTTTCCAGCCACTTATTGGCCAATTAAGTCAAGTTCTCACTGAGGGGGTCCAGCTGGCTTCAAGTTATCTTAGATGAATTGATTGAAGACATTCTGCAATCTATGAACCCAGTTTAATGATCTAGGTGATAATACTTGTAATTCTTCTCAGTCAGGGGAATTTGCTGCAGCTGTTGTCTGATACACCAAAGTATCAGAAAAGCATTAATCCGCCCTCAGAGTTCCACAGTGATGGCTGCATTGTGAAAAGGAAAATTTAAAATTCACTGGGTAATGCCAAGCGAAGACGGTCTTTCCGTGGGTGCGTTTTTATTTTATCCTACGGTAAATTTTTTAAGGTGGAATATGGGAAGAATACATTATTGATAATCATTAGGAACAGTAAAATGAAAATAAATGCTCATTCAGTGTTTCTGTTGCAAACAGTGCATCAAATGTTTGAGGTACAAGAAAGCACTGCTTGAAGGCAAGAACATGATATTGTCTAAAATATTGGGGTGGGGCTCTGAAGACTAAAGTCATTATTTTTGCATGAAGTGTTACATGGAAGACATAAATAGCAGGAGTTTGTGCTCCCACCCCCTGGACTCACTGCTATTGAAGTGATAATGAAGAAGTGTCATACAGTGACATGGGCCTTGAATGTATCTCCAAACACTTTTCTGCATAGTGACATATTTTTAAAAAGTAATCATTAAATAATTTGCTTGCTTGCTTTCCTATGTGTGCATTTGTTCCCTAAACCGCTGAAACGTTAATTCTCCTCCCTATGAAGCAAATACTGTAAATAACACTCTGGAGGTTTTTGTGGGTGTTGCAAATTCAGAATACTTAAGAACACTCTATCCTACAGCAGGTTTGTGAAGTTTATGTTTACAAACTGAAAAGCTGGGTTTGATTTTTCTTATGAAAGTGGCAGCTGTGATATTAATTTACGCTGTGCTGAGGAGCTGCTGTCCCTCTTTCTGGAGAAGAGGTTCCTTTTCACTGAGAGGTGTGATTGAACTTGGCTTTGGGGATGTGAGATTTGCTGGGAATGGCTGGTGTTTGGGATGTGATTTTAAAATTCTTTCCAGGGATAAAGGAAAAATAACAGAGTCGGAAGAATGTATTCTCAAGTTGAAAGCAGGCTTTGGTGGGAAAATTTGGATCATGGCCCTACTTTAAGGGTCCAAATTTATCCATGATAGTAGGAAAAAAGGAATGAGGTTTGTTTTTTGGTTTTGTTTTAATTTCTAACCAGAAGAGGGCAAGGACTGGAATAGATTTGGGGTATGATAGGAAACTGTCTAACCAAGTTTTGTTTGAGGTAAAAATATCTGATTATTCAAAGAACTGTTTTCTGAATTTTTAATGAATGTACATACTTTATTGGTGGGCTAACCTAACTTAAAATTTTCTAACTACTGTAAACAAAAATCTTATCCAAGTGAGATTAGTAATTAGAGCTGATAACAAATACTTGCTACATCCCCAAACTTATTTATTCTAAGTACTTTACATGGATTAAAACTCGGTCCTCACAATAATCCTATATGATCAATGCTGTTGTTTCTTACACTTTTCAGTTGAGGAAATTGAAGAACAGAGATGTTATGTAACTTTCCAAAGCTCCACAGTTTAGCCAGGTCTTGAACCCAGCAGGCTGGATCTAGTGTCTGAATGTTACTAACTACATCCTCCTGCCTCTCTGACTTTTAAGTACAAAGCTTCACGTCATCTCTCTTCAGCCTTCCAGCATGTTTCCCAGGTTATCTCCATGGGGGAAATAATTACAGAAGGACAAAGGGCAACTGGTGCCACAAGAAACAGAAACCACCACTGTTCCAATTCCTTGCCCTAGATCTATGAGTGGTGGTCTGTCTAACCTCCAAAGAGCTCCATGTACTTCACAAATTTACTTTTGAATCATCAGAATGTTAGCAAAGTGTCAAAAGGGTAGAGATTCTGCTTTTTTTTTAACAGATCAACACCAAAAAATGAAATGTCAAGTTGACTTTAAATTCATGTCTCCTAGATTCTGATTTCTCCTACAAGCCCATTTTTATCTCATTGGACCATAGATAAACCCGTTCCTTTCCAGAAGTGTTCAAGTTATTCTTGGGATCAGAGTGTAGCACCATAATAGCTGTTGAAAATACTATTCACTTGAGGAACTGGAATGGAGATAGGGACACAGGTAGATTCAGAACTAAACACAATCATGCGCCACTTAAAGACAGGGATGTGTTCTGAGAAAAATGTCTTTAGGTGATTTTATCATTGCATGGACATCATAAAGTGCACTTGCACAAACCTAGACGGTATAGGTCAGTCCTGACATGGCCTCTTGATGCAGTCAAGACACACTATTGGAGGCTGCTGCTGGCACAACACAGCATATTGTTTTATAGTGAAAAAAAATTATATATATATAATTTTTTTTCACTATAAAAAGGGCCATGAACCATATATATAAATATATATATATATATATTTCCCCCTCCCAGAGATTGAACCCAGGAGTGCTTTGCCACTGAGCCACATCCCCAGCCCTTTTTAATTTTTTATTTTGTAACACAGTCTCAATAATTTGCTCAGGGACTTGCTAAGTTTCTGAAGCTGTCCTGAAATGTGTGATCTTCCTGCCTCAGCCTCCCAAGTCACTGGGATTACAGGTATGTCCCATCATGTCCAGCTAACAATAAACTTTTTGTTTATAAGTAGGAGTATACTCTAACATAATGATAAAAAGTATAGCACAGTTATTTATTATCTTTACCAGTATTATGTACTGTATATAATTGTCAATGCTGTACTTTCATGACTTGCAGCAAAGTAGGTTTGCTTACACCAGAATAAACATTTGAGCAATGCAATGTGCTATGACATCATGACAGGCGGTGATGCCACCAGGTGATAGGTGTTTTTCAGCTCCATTGTTGGTATAATTGTTGTTCATAGATGCATGACTATACTGTATGGAAACTGTAGTTTTATCTCAACTCCACAGATCAGGAGACAGGCTAAGGTCACATACCAACTTTTACTTTTTACTACTTTACTACTTTACTTTTACTACTTATACATGTATCTCCTGACCTCACACACATGCAACCTCCTCTACTAAGAACTAAACCGAATTTTAAACTAGAATAAAACAATCCTGTCTTTGAGTTTCTTGTCTAATTTCTGTTGAATGTCCCAGTTGGAGAAAGCTTTAAGTTGCTAATAATGAAGATAGCACACAAATATGACTTAAATTGCTAGAAGTTAGTTTCTCTCAAGGAGAGTGGCTAAGTCAGGCCAGAAGGTAGCTCTACTCGGGGAAGCCAGGGTGGGTAGACTTCCATCATTGCCCAAGTTGTCATCATTTCCAGCCGTCAGGAAGGGCCATGAACCAAAATCCACCACATGGGACCCTTCTTAAATTAGAAATTACACAAAAGTCATTCACATCTCTGTCTCACATCCCAGATGCCCAAATATTAGGCTCACAGTCACTTCCAGCTGTCAGGGGGCCGAGTAGCTATTATGGTTGGGATATTAAGTGTCCCCCAAAAGCTCATGGGTGAGACCATACAAGAAGGTTTAGGGGTGAAAGATTTTAGGTTATCAGAGCTTTAACCCAATCAGGGATTAACTGAATGGTGACTGCAGACTGGTAGGGTGTGGCTGGAGGAGGTGGGTCATTGAGGGTGTGCCTTTGGGGTACACATCTGATGTACTGAGCATAGTCTCTCTGCTTCGTGGTGATGTCCTAAACCACTTTTCCTCCACCACAGTCTTTTACCATGATGTTCTGCCTTGCTTCAGGCCCCCCAAAATGGTGTCAGCCATCTATGGACTGAGACCACTGAAACCATGAACCCCCAAATAAACTTTCCCCTTTAAAATTGTTCTTGTCAGGTTTTTTGGTAACAACAGCAAAAATGCTGATGAAAACAGTAAGCCATGTTCCTAGAAATATAAAAAAGATGGAGTCCACGGATGAGTAATGCTTATTAGACTAGATAATTCAATGAACTTGAAATAAGATGAACCAAAGGCATAAAGCTTTAATCTTAAAAGATAACAATAGGCTCTTTTTAAGAATAAAATCTTGGTATTTGCAGGTAAATGGATGGAGTTAGAGAAGATAATGCTAAGTGAAGTTAGCCAATCCCAAAATCCAAATGCCGAAGGTTTTCTTTGATATAAGGAGGCTGATTCATAGTGGGATAGGGAGTGGGAGCATGGGAGGAATAGACGAGATGAACTCTAGATAGGGAGAGGGGTTGGAGGGAAAGGGAGGGGGCATGGGGTTATTAATGATGGTGGAATGTGATGATCATTATTATCCAAAGTACATGTATGAAGGCACGAATTGGTGTGAATATACTATGTATACAACCAGAGATATGAAAAATTGTGCTCTATATGTATAATAAGAATTTTAATGCATTCTGCTGTCATATATAAATAAAAAATTTTTAAAAAACACAATAGGCTCTTTTTTACCAATATAAAGCTACTTCATTGGTTATAGGAATTCTAGATGCTATCACAAGAGGAAACTGAACATAGAAAGAATAGAACAATGGGAAGAACTTATCATCCTTTTATTTGATGAATCCTCACTTTCCTCACCAAGGAGATACCAGAGTAGATGCCATCTCAGGAGAAACTTGATACTTTCAGCCCTTTGGTGTTCATATCCTGGGTAGCCCTCTCTCCTTGGGTGTGGGCTAGATTCACTGACTCACTTCTAACAAATAGAATATGACAAAACAGATGCAATGTCACTTACCTGACACTGCTCTGGGGAAGCCAGCTGCCACATTGTGAGCTACCTGATGGAGAGATCTGTGTGTCAAGGACCTCTAGCCAACAGCTAGTGAGAAACTGAGGCTTCTGCTCAATCATCTGTGAGAACCCAAATCCTGCCAACAACCACACAAACAGGGGCTTGGAAGCCAGATTACTGCAAGTTGAGACTTCAAATGAGACTATAGCCCTAGTCCAAATCTTAATATAGCCTCATGAGACACCTTGAGCAGAGTAACCAGGCAAACTGCACCCAGATTCCTGCTCCACAGGAACTGTGAGACAATAAATGTTTATGGTTTAAACCATTAAGTTTAGGAATGGATGACTAATGCAAAGAGAGAATGAATATACAAGATAACTAATACAAATGCCAATCTCAAGAAAATAGATTTCTAATTGCCCTATAATCTTCCACTAGTAATCTTGAGTAAGGAATATCTCTGTCTGTTTAAATAAGATAACAATTTAATCCACTTAATTTCAAAGTCAAGTCTGAGAACCCATGGGAGACAGCAACCTTATAAGGCCAAAACTATTTTTATAACACTACTGAGATGTTATTTACCCATTTCATTTTCATTCTCTGTGACTGCAGAGTGTTTTCCAGAGGCTGCATATGGGATAATGTTACTGCTCTAACAGTTTACAGAATGTATGCTGTGTAACCGTGTGTTTTCTACAACTTTTTAAGGTAGCAGATTCAGGATATAGAAACACTCATGTTCTGAGATGAACTCAGTTGCTCTCAGTACAGTCATGTACTGCATAATGATGTTTCAGTCAATGGCAGTATATATGAGGGTGGTCCCCTAAGATTAAAACAGAGCTGAAAAGTTCCTGTTGTCTAGTGACATCATAGCTGTCAAAATATCGCCCAATGCCTTACTCACACATCTGTGGTGATGCTAGTATAAACTAATGAAAGCAGAGAACTCACAATGACATGCGGTACACAATGCTTGATAGGATAATAAATGACTATGTTCATGTATTTACTATACTATACTTTGAACTCTTATTTTAGAATATATTCCTTCTACTTACAAAAAATGTTTACCATGAAACACTATGCCACATTACACCACCAAAATTTTCATACATGTTGTGTTCATCATGTCTGTTATCGACTCATTTTCTCTTGCGCTTGATTTTATTTCATGCTTTTTTGTTCACCATGGTTCTAGGAGCAACAGGATATGTTATTAAGCAACATATAACTGCACTTCCTGTGCTCTAAGTAATCTTCTAATGAATTAATTGCTATTTTGAAATAAAGTTTTTCCATCTTTGCAGAAACACAGTAAGAAGTACATTTCTGTTGTTTGGCAAGAATATTTTAGAGTTGTTTTAGTTTTATTTTTTAATGTTAAATATTTATAAATATAACCCTAATAAAAATCTCTTTAAGAGTATCAATAATTTTTAAGAGTATAAAAAATTTAAGAATTGTTCATTTAATCCCTCAGGTGACAAATGTGATTGAATCTCTTTGTGTATGAACGTAATCTTTGTTCTTAATTTGCTGAAAATCTAATTGTGAAGGCTAATACACAGAAGAAAAAAGTGTTGTTAGAAATGTGTACGCTGTAAAGCTAAATGTTGTAGCAGAGGCCATAAATGCAATAGAAGGGACATAAATGGATATATAAAGGTTCTCTTTTGGGTGAAGGGAGCCTAAGGGTCACTGCATGAATGTTATAGTTTGAAGTAATTTGAGTGTGTTCCCCAAAGGTGCATGTGCTGGAATCTTGTTCTCTGATACAGTTGCATTGGGAGTTGGTGGACGTTTAAGAGGTGGGGCCTACTCACTCAGGAAGAATTAATTAAAGGCTATTGCATGTGCTTGTCTCCTTGTGCCTGTAGCCTGTTCTTTTTCTGCTTCTCTGCTATATTGTGATGTGACTGTGAACCCTCTGCAGATGCCAGTGTCATGCTGTTTGGACTTGCCAACAGCCAGAATCATAAGCCAAATAACCCTCTATTCTTATAAAATACCCAGCCGCTAGTATCTTGCTACAGCAATACAAAACGGACAAACAAAGGCAATGACTAATGCTAGAACAAATGCGTTTCTATCCTTCTAAGAAGAATCTCCACAAATATGAAGAGAAAACAGATATGCAGAGAAGATAGTGGGGAAAATGTATCATTGAGAAGGCCAGAAAAGTAGAGCAGTCTCCAGAAGCTCTGAGCTATGTGCTATGCTTTGCTCTGGGGGACTTCATGTGACCTCTAACTACCAAGTGCATTCTACTTAGATGGGAATCACCTTTGAATGACACGCACAATTCTGATCCATCCTTCCTGTAAATAGGAAACTTGGAATCTGTACACTTCAACATCATCACATTAAAATCCATACCTAGACTTTGGAGATGTTTTTAATGTTATGTGTGTATTAGGCTTAAGATGTTTTTCTATGTGGGAATATCTCAGTACTTATTTTAATGAAAAGAAGGAAAAAGTTATTTTATTGTTTTGGGCAAAAGATGACACTGCTTCCGTTTGGTCAGTAAGAATTTGAAAACTTGGCTTCTAATCTGCAATGTACAAGTGTGAGGACTTCTAGTAGTTTTCTTCAGCTGACCTTCAATTTTACCATGTGCAAAGGTGATTTTTTTTTTTTTTTTGTGGTGCTGGGGATTGAACCCAGGGCCTTGTGCATGCAAGGCAAGCACACTACCAATTGAGCTATATCCCCAGCCCCATGGTGAATATTTACCCTGCATAACTCATAAGGTTTCAAGAATGGATTATACTAGAAAACTTATGTAGAAGTGCACTGGAAACTGGAAAGCCCTATCTAATGTCACAATTATAATAATTCTAATAAAAAAGCTGACATGTACCGAACACTTGCCTTGAGCCAAGTTATGTTCTTATCATTTTCCTCAAATTATCTCACTTATTCTTGTTATTAAGTACATCTGATCCTATGAAACGTTACATAGGATTGAGAGCTTCATTGAGATCACTGGATTCATGACATAAAGGACAGAATGTCATAACAGTACACTCCACAGTTTAATAAAGCAAAAATAAAACCAAGATCAAACCAAGAAACAAGAGTTCCTGTTTGTTGAAAATGTCCTCAATTCTTAGACTCTGGGAAGCAGAAAGGAGAGTTTATTCTAAAACAGGTGAATTTGTGCCCTTCTCTAATACAGAAGGTATGTAGTGTACAGGCTTGCCTATAAATTATAGCAACACTTTTCTTAATGGAAAGGCAAAATTTATTGTCAGAAAGTTTATAACTGGAGGGGTCCATTCTAGGATATCCAAAAAGGATATCCAAAAAGGATATCCTAGAATGTAATGCCATTCAAAAGCAATAGATCTTGTCCAATATAGTTTCAAAAACCCTTCAAACAAAGAAGATATATCCAGAAGGCTTGGAGCAGAAAGAGGGTAAGTGAAGAGACCAAACCTTGTTGCTTCAGGCAAGAAAGGTCCAAGGGGAGTGGCCTGGTAAATACACATATAGGCCCTGTGGGCTAGATTTAGGCCTCCTGAGAGACAAGGAGCAGATTCCTGGGACTCTTGCCCTTTGGGGCTCCACAAAATCACAAATGCTCCCAAGAAATATGTATTAAAGACACTGAGTATGGATGATCAATACTGAGACAGGGTGGCCTATCTCCTCTGAAAGCATCTGAAGCTACAAAGGTGTGTGGATTGTTCCATCATCTACGTAAGGAATAGACAGTGCCTGGGGAGTGTGGGGAGGATACAAGTGGCAAAAGTACTTTTAAGTAAGGGAAAAGACAAATTAACTTGTCAGATCCTCCCTCTCAGATAGTATGAGTGCTATAGATTTTTTGCATAATAAGGTATCATTTCCCAAAAGCACCATGCATCCATTTTCTTGCTGCTTTTTTTTGTTTGTTTGTTTCAGTAGGCTCCACAGATACTCAGGAGTTTAGCACAGTATTCACTACAGTTGTATGGGGATAGAAAAGGAACATTTTACAATACTTCATATTATTCTTAAAATTGTGTAGGTAAGTCCAGATGTAAACTTCAGGAAGCATGATGAGATCTATTCTGTACATTGGTAACTCTGAATGCTAGAAGTACAAATTGTTTCAGTTAAAAAAAAAAATGTGGTTAAACTCTTTTAAAATTAAAAGCAAACTTCACTTGCTTTTTTAATTTTTAAACAATTTAAAAGTTATTTGAGGGCAATGTCTATGAGACAATGGTGGCACCATGGTTGATAAACAAAGATTTACCATCTAGAATATCAACCAACCAAAATTTTTTTTGTTTTGTCATATCACAAACTTGAATAGTTCCTTAAGAGACATAGTGTCAAGTGTTTGTTTTGAAAGTAATTCAAAGATTATATGAAACATTTTCTAAATCCTTCCAAAGATGAAATATTCTGACAACATAATGTGATAACCTTAAAATCATCCTTAGACATATGATGGGAACACCAACTAAATGTTGTTAATTTAATTTATTTAAAAACCAACAAAACAAAGCACATCACCAGAGTTAATTGAAACAATAGAAGAATCTCAAACCATGAGTCAGATATATAGAGGAAAATTAATTTGGAATTCATGCTATCCATAGTTATTTTATATAAGCTATTGCTTATTAATAATATTACCAAAACTTAACAAAAAATCCTACAGCCCTCAGTTTGACTACTTTTTAAAGTTTTAAATTTTTTTTGTCTTTTTTGGGGGGAACTGAGAATCAAATCCAGGGCTTCATGTATGCAAGGTAAGTGCTTTCCCACTGAGCTATATCCCAGCCTGAGGATTAAAATTTTTAAAAATTGTAGCAAAATACTTTCTCTAAATCTAAATAAATTGCAAAATATTTGTTCCAAAATATTTAATAAAAGTATATTCAAAAAATGTAAGGAGGGCTGGGGATGTGGCTCAAGCTGTAGCGCGCTCGCTTGGCATGCGTGCGGCCCGGGTTCGATCCTCAGCACCACATACCAACAAAGATGTTGTGTCTGCCGATAATTAAAAAATAAATATTAAAAATTCTCTCTCTATCTCTCTCTCTCCTCTCTCTCTCTCTTTAAAAAAAATGTAAGGACATTAGAATAAAGGAAAAGAAAATATTTACTTGACTATATGAAGATCATTCATGTATAAATTATTCCCAATAATTTCTAATTTTAGTGGAGACCATTTTCTGGTCAGTGTGGATCAGGGCACAGTCTTTAGTAAAGAAAGATTTGAATAAATTGATCAATGCTCTGATAATTTTTTGTTTTACTTACAATAACCAAACATTGGAAAATTTGAAATAAGAATGAAAGAAATACTTTTTGTAACTAAATATCTATAAAAGATTCCTTTAACATATTCATGCAAAAAAAAATGATAGCAATGCATTTGATATTAAAATAATTCATGCTATTTTCTGTGATAATGCCACTTGGTCACATGTGACTGTACAGTTTTTGAATATTTGTTAAATTCATGTGTGAGCCTTAGTTCCAATTTAAGTATTGATTTAAGGATTTCATCAACAATACCAGTTGTTCCTGACTTACTAGAATGAAGTTTCTCCAAATTAAAATGAATTAACTACATATACCTGCATATATGTATACAATGACATAGGATATATTGGTAATTGTCATTTATGTCAATATGACATGTATGAAAATCTTGGTTATACCAATATAATTAGCTATTTTGCTGAAATGAAGACAAGACAAATTAATTTTATATAATAATTATATAATAGATAATAAATTATGTATGTCTTTATTACTCATCCAAGTATCATCAGCTCATCAAAAGAATATTCAGACATGTACAATAATAATTAATTCAGTCATCTTTGATATTTTGCTGACTGTCAGTCATATAAAAACAGTTTTACACACATTTTCTCAATTTTGTCATTATGAATATTTATTTGTCAAGGTAAGAAGATAGAACATATTTTATTTAGCAGTTTTTAGCTTTATTTATAATTTCTAAATATTTAGACATATGATCTATGGGATGCCATTTGTTCTTTTGCCTTGGGCCCCACAAATGTTCGGAGTGAGTCCTCTGCCTCGAGGGGCAGAATCAACCTTGGTCCCTAAGCTCCCTGGTAAATCAGTCTTAAGGACCACACAAAGAGGCCCTCAGGTGCAGCTGGGCAGGCTAAGTCAGGATTTCACACAACTTCTCCTTTCTCACACTCAGCAGGTCACACACACCTCTCCCCACATTTTCATTAATGTCCAACAATCTTTAGGAACAAACTCAGGCTGGGTGTTGTGGCATATGCCTATATTCCCAGTAACACAGGAGTAGGAGGCACAAGGATTGTAAGTTTCAGGCCAGCATGAGCAATTTAGTGAGGTTCTAAGCAATTTAGTGAGACCCTGTCTCAAAAATCAAAAAGGGCCAGGGATGTGACTCAGTGGAAAAGCACTTCTGGATTCAATTCTCAGTCAAAAAAAAAAAAAAAAAAGACTGCAATCCCAACCACTCAGGAGGCCAAGGTAAGAGAATCATAAATTCAAGGCCAGACTGGGCAACTTGAGGACACTCTGTCTCAAAAAATAAAAAGAACTGGGGATGTAGCTCAACGGTGGAGTGCTTGCCTACCATATGTGAAGTCCTGCATCAATCCCTAGTACTAAAGGGAGAAAAAAAAATACAAACCTTTACAGTGACATTTTTTAAAAGGCAAATGTACAATCAGGGTTACACCTTATTGTGGATAACCTTTTTTTTTTTCGATAGTGCATAATATTTATACAAAATGGTGGCTTTCATTGAGGCATATTGGTATATACAGATAACATACTTTTATCAATTTCACTCCCCAGTACTTCCTCTACCTGCCCCAAGAATGAATTTAGTTGGTATAATTTATCTTCAAGTTTATCAACTTCTGCAAGCATCACTGAGTGTACTATTATTTCAGTAGGGGGCAGTCCTCATTGCACAATTGATAATGTTTAGTTTGGAGAGGAGAGGAAAAGGGGAGTTGAGAAATTGAGAGGTCTTAAAATATGAAAGGATTTGCATGAGGGATTATATTTAATCTGCCTGCTGAGCCACAGAGAAAGGTTGTTCAGGCTGTGCTCAGAGTTGAGGGGCAAGATGAAGCTGAAATCTAGCTCTTGCTGTGCTCACCAAGCTGTATGCCCTGATGCCAGGTGGAGGCAGCCAGAGGGTGCCTACCCCCACCCCTTCTCTCTCTCTCTCTCTCTCTCTCTCTCTCTCTCTCTCTCTCTCTCTCTCTGGTGTTCTGTGGGGCTAAATGGGGTCTTATTTGCATGTTCTACAGAGTAGAATTTGACCCAAATGTTGAAAGTTATGTGATGCTTATTTGTGCTGCATTGTGGTATCTGAAAAAATGATTTATAAACTTCATTTCATTTAATCCTTTAAACAATCCTGAAAGATAGGTACAAGAATTGTCCTCACTTTATGGAAAAGAAAATTGTGGCTGAGAAGTTAAGCACCTTGCCCAGTGTTCTTTGATGCAAAGCCAGGCTTCTCTAATTAAAAATACTAATTATTAGACTTCCTTTTATTTTATAGAGAGTTGGGAATTAATAGTGACAAGATCCCTTGTCACTGTGGGAAGATAGAGCGCACAAAAGGGAGATTGGGTAGGCACTGTGGAATGGGCCTATAGTCCCAGCTGCTCTGGCGGCTGAAGCAGGAGGATCCATTGAGTCCTGAAGTTGGAGGCCCAGCCTGGGCTGCATAGCTAGACCCTGTCTCTTTAAAGAAGAAAAAAGAAACAAAACAAATAGCAGCAAAACAACAAAATCTCCCAAAAGGAAGTCTGGAGTTGTAAGTAGATATTCATGTCATCATTTTATCTAAGATTCGAGCCACCTCCAATTGGGCCAAAAAAAAAAAAAAAAAAAAAACAGGTAGGGGGCTGAAGTTGTGGCTTAGTGGCAGAGCACTTGCTCAGCATGTGTGAGGCACTGGGTTCAATCCTCAGCACCACATATAAATAAATAAAATAAAGGTACATCAACAACTAAAAAAAAAAAAGTAGCTGCAAAACCAGATCTGCTCCTCAGACTTTAGCAAATGTAGTTTTCACACAAAAATTATGTTCATAGAGAATATGAAGGGCAAAATGTAAGAAGCTATCTTTATGCATAGTGAAACAGAATTTAGCTGACAGGAGCCTACATGTCATTTGGTCTCAGATCTCCCAAACCACTTCTCATGTACCAGAAACATGGACATCTCTGAGAGTATGGTTGGAAGGCATGACTAGTAATGGCACACCTTCTACTAAGAATCCTGTCAAACCATGGGACAGGGAGAAGTTGCAGCATGTAAGACAATGATAATGGATATGCAAAGTTCAAGACCTATCAAGAGGGCCTGACCTGCTGATTGGCAACACCTCTCTTTTATTGCAATAGCTGAGGGAGATTAAAGAACTCTGAGGGAGATTAAAGAACTAAGTGAATGTGGAATGGAACCACCATTTGACCCAGCTATCTCTCTCCTCGGACTATACCCAAAGGACTTAAAAACAGCAAACTACAGGGACACAGCCACATCAATGCAGCACAATACACAATAACTAAATTGGAGATCCAACTTAAATACACTTCAGTAGATGAATAGATAAAGAAACTGTGGTATATATACACAATGGAATATTACTCAGCATTAAAAGAGAATAGAATCATGGCATTTGCAGGCAAATGGATGGAGTTGGAGAATATAATGCAAAGTGAAGTTAGCCAACCTCAAAAAAACCAAATGCAGAATGTCTTCTCTGATGTAAGTCGGCTGATTCATAATGGGGATGAGGAACCATGGGAGAAAGAGACAAACTTTAGATAGGGAAAAGGGGAGGGAGGGGAGGAAAGGGAAGGGAGGTTCAGGGGTAGGAAAGACAGTGGATTGAGATGGACATCATTACTCTAAGTACATGTATGAAAACACCAATGATGTGACTCTACTTTGTGCTCAACCAGAGACATGAAAAATTGTGCTCTATTTGTGTAATATGCATTGAATTGCATTCTGCTGTCATATATAACTAATTAAAATAAATAAAATTTTAAAAAAGAACTAAGTGAAGTCAAGGGCAAGTAAGTAGAGTAAAAAATGGAACTCCAGTGTCCTAATACCAAGCCTGAAATGCTGTGCATCATAGTATCCTCTGTCTCTCCATCAGTTTATCCATCCATCATCCGTCCTTCCGTTTTCCTTCCACCCCTTTATCTTTCTATATTCATCTAATCATCCAGCTATGTGATATCTCCTCTAATCCATCCCTGTAAGTGTGTGAGACCTCATGAGGATATGAGAAGGCATCTATTTTACTTTCTAGAGGAAATGGAAGAAGGTGAGTAGGAAACAGGGAAGTTATTGATTTTTGTTTGTTTGTTTGGGCTCCTACCTGAGTAAAGAAAAAGGTTTTAGAATATAAGACAGCATCATGACAATATAGCAGGACCTATGAATTTTTTCAATAGGTAATTCCAGGCTGATGACAATGTATTTGAAAAACAGCCTAGTGTGCCGTAATATTAAAACAGTAGGCACTATGGCAACAATATACCAGCTATTGATAATGAGATTTCAGATTTCCCCCCTCCCCAGTATTCTCCCTTCTAGGTCCCAGCACTCAATTTTGATGCTGAGAAACACCCACAGTTGGAGAGGGAAGGGCCCTCGTGGTAGGAACAAGTCTTTTGCTTAGATTTGGTATAAGAACTCTTGTGGCTTTATAAGTACTAGTCAAGCCACCTGGTCTTATATCACCTTAGGAAGCAAGTCCTTAAAATCACTTCCTTAAAGTTAGAAAATCATGTCTCTATTTACATATATGAATCTAATCATAGTATTTATGCATATGGTTTGTTTATTGTATTGAAAAAGCTGTTCTTTTCTGCCAAGCCTTAGGGGAACATTAATCATATTCATTAATTACTAAACATATGGCTTACATCTGAAATATTTTGTCTGAATTTGAGGGCTGAATTTTAAGAGGCACATTGGCAAACTAGAGTGTGTTCAGGAGGATGGCCAGAATTATTAATAGTAATAAAAAATAATTTATAAAAAATAACTTACTGAGCCCTGTGCTAAGTCTGTTGCATGGATTGTTACTTTTAATTTTCACAGTATTCTGTTTTTGAGCAAGTTGAGGATTAGAAAGAAAGATTAAATTTGCAGGCTAAGAATGTAGCTTAGTGATAGAGTACTTACCTAGCCTGCCTAAAGCTCTGGGTTCAATCTCTATAACTTCAAAAACAAACAAATAGGGGCTGGGATGTGGCTCAAGCGGTAGCGCGCTCGCCTAGCATGCGTGCGGCCCGGGTTCGATCCTCAGCAGCACCACATACCAACAAAGATGTTGTGTCCGCCGAGAAATAAGAAAAAATAAATAAATGTTAAAATTCTCTCTCTCTCTCTCTCTCTCTCTCTCTGTCCCCCTCTCTCACTTTCTCTTTAAAAAAAAAAAAAAAAAAAAAAACAAACAAATAACAAAAACCTGGGTATGGTGGTACATGCCTATAATCCTAGTGACTCAGAAGGTTGAGGCAGGAGGATCTCAAGTTCAAGGCCAGCTTCAGCAATTTAGCCAGGCCCTAAGCAACTCAGTGAGACCCTGTCTCAAAATAAAAATTTACAATGGACAGGGTTTGTATCTCCAGTGGTTAAGCACCTCTGGGTTCAATCTCTAGTACCAAATAAAGAGGAAAAAAAGAAAGAAAGAGAGAGAGAGAGAGAAAGGAAATTTTGAGTTGCAAAAGGTCACACAGTGAGTGACTAAGGTTCTGATGCCAGGGTCTGAGCTTTTAGCCACTCACTGTATTGTGAGGAACCTGAAAACTATTTCACATTTCATAGGAGAAGCTGTAGAAGAAACAAGAATACTTGTGCTGATGAAGCAAAGAACTGGGACCAATTGTCGGAGGTAAATTATTGGATGGCAGATCTTATATTAGTATATGGCAGCTCACATCCTTAGAGCTCAGCATTCCAGCAAAGGCTGAAAGGCTTTTCTGTTTTAGAAATGGAGAAAAGATTTCAATGCTCAGATATGCAAAACCTACAAAGTGGAAAAAAAATGAAACAGATAACCAAATTATTGTTTTAAATTCTATTTATAATTTGAAAAATAGAATCAAAAGTCTTTAATTCCTATGATTTTTTCTTAAAAGCTGACTCCAGGTTGGATGCCAGATTTAGGTTTACCTTTTCAGAATATGTCAACTATTGCTTTTATGTTACTGAGTCTTTGAAACTATGTAATCCTGAGGTTTGACACTTAGATTTGTACCTCATAAAACTGTTCTGAGGATTGAATGAGTTAATGTATTTGGAAGGGCTTTATAATGGTTTCAGGCTATAGAGATATGAGAGATCAGCAAACACAAACAAAATTTATTTGAAATCCCTTTGATTTTTCTCTATACAATGGTACAGATTAGCCTTTAAAGCTACTGAATCAAACAGACATCTGTGTAGCAAATAATGGGCATATACATATATCCAAGGCCATCACTACTCATAAATCAAATTTATACAATAAAAGCTGGTAGTACCAAGAATTCACACAATTATACTCTAAGATTAGAGATTTCTTTTTTTTTTTATCTAATATATGGAGTCTCCTCTCAAACTCTATGATATAAATGACTTTCATCTTTTGATTTTTTTAGAAGACTTTTATAGGTCCTGCCTGTCTTACTGCCCAGAACATTCTCTTCTCACCTTTTTCCTTCATCTCTCTTTCTCTAGTCAATTTCTTCTCATTCCTTGGCTCCTGCCTTAAGACATACCTTTATTCAGGAAAGATCCCCTAACCCAACGTGCATCATTGGTTGGATTAGGATTCTCCTCCTCTGTGTTCTCTTGGCCTTCTGTACTAACACAATCATTATACTTATCAACTTCCTTGTAATATATTTATCGTCTTCTATTTTCCCTAATCTTTTTTTGGAGGGGGGCGCGTATCAGGGATTGAACTCAGAGGCACTCTACCACTGAGCCACACCCCCAGCCCTATTTTGTATTTTATTTAGAGACAGGGTCTCACTGACTTGCTTAGCACCTTGCTTTTGCTGAGGCTGGCTTTGAACTCTCAATCTTCCTATTTTAACCTCCTCAGCCACTGGGATTATAAGCATGAGCCACTGAGCCTGGCCTAATTTCTCTAGTCTTTAAAGTATGGGAAATCAGCCTAACCTGTATTGTATCATACCTTTAAAAATATAACAGGTCCTGACACATTTGTGGGATGAATATGTACTAATGTTATACTTTTTTCTAATATGAAAACAAAATTCCACTAAGTTAATGACTTGCCCAAGATCTTCTGAAGTCAATGTAGCCTTTTTCAAATCAGGTTATCTATAGATCATTATTGCACTATTTTTTCCCCATTTGTTGAAAAAGAACTATATACAACATGCCAGAATTGTTTGCATTTCTGAATAGAAAGAGGCTTAACTGTATTACTAAACAAAGAAAGTCTGTAAAGATGGTCTATTGATAGTACTTTGTGTGACTGAATGGATTCACCAAAATTTGTATTTAGGTTAATGAGCAGGACAGAATTTATTAAATCCCAAACCAGAGCAAGTAGGTAGGTAAGATAAAGAGGCCTACTTCCAAGAGCCAGGAATGTGATGGTTATATCTTTTTGTGTGTGTGTGTGTGTGGTGCTGGGGATTGAACCCAGGGTCTTGTGCATGCTAGGCAAGCACTCTACCAACTGAGCTATATCCCCAGCCCTGATGGTTATATCTTTGACTAGAAATGTTAGTAGCTAATAAATTTGGGTCCTGAGTTGTAGCAATTTGGGTCATTAAAAGGTCAGATCATAAAAACTTCTCATGGGGCTGGGGTTGTGGCTCAGTAGTAGAGTGCTCGCCTAGCATGTGTGAGACCCTGAGTTTGATCCTCAGCACCACATAAAAATAAATGAATAAAATAAAGGTATTGTGTCCAACTACAACTAAAAAATAAATATTTTTAAAAAAACTTCTCATGCAGCTAAGAAAAATAATTGCTGAATAACACAAGATTATATTTGGGATGTATCCACAAAATTTAGCCTTTGATGTAATTATTGAAATGTGCTGTATTTTTAAGAGAATAAACATTTGTTATTATGTTTACCAATATAAAAATAATAACCATAAAAATATAAATCAAGTTCAGCAGTAACAACCAGTTCTAACTCCCTTGCCTAAGAAGCTACTACAAGAATATTAAAATGGACTAAAAGTGTTATTCCACCCCCAAATCACAAAATTGTCATATGGAAAAGAGCTATGGTCAATTTTAACAACTATCATATGGACTGAAATCAATACCAGTGTGTGTGTGTATGTGTGTGTGTGTTTCATTAGTTACTAATCCATCTATGAAACATTCTATGTTTCTCCTACAAATGTCTTCTTGAGGCAATTTGCAGTGTCATAAATAGAGAAAAACATCAACACTCGTATTTGCAATTTGTCTCATTATAAGTTGAACCAAGTATATGGAGCTTCATTGTATAGGGAACACTATCATAAAAAACAAAAGTCTCCAACTATGTGCAAACACAAAGGGGGCTAAATTAAAGTGTCTGTTCATCTATCATTCCACATGGTGAAGAATAACCAACAAGCTGAGCATTCATCTGCCATTTTCTTCAGAGTAAAGTAAAAAGAGATAACTCACTTCTCAAATGATGACATATTTCCTGAGAATCAACAGCCATAGATTATATTGGTATACATGTATGTGAATAAATGTGTCTTTGAAAATATATCTATATTTCTACTTGTATGTGAAATTTTGAATATCCTTACCTTCGCTACTACCACTCCTTTTTTAAAGGAAAGGATTTTTGGATAAAAGTTCTTAAATTCTAGCACATATAAAATTGGTGAGAATTCACAAACTTGATTATCATCAAATTAATAATAATAATTTGTGAATTAAGGTAGCAGTCCAAAGTGAAAAATATTTACAGGTTCCAAATGGAGAAAAATGTAGAGGAAGGCAAAGTAGAAATGAGGAGGTGTGGGATTGGCCAGAAATATTCCCTCACAAATGAAAATGCACACACTCATAACCATACATGTGCAAATTGGCAAATGAAGGCCTTCAAAATCATAGTGAAAAAATGAAGTAAATGCAAATGTGTTGTACCTTAACTTTCCAGAAAAGGATAATTACATTATTATATATTATATATACAGGGGCACTATAGCTCCTTTTTTCCCACTTAAAATGTGGGTTGTTCATATCAAGGCATGTTGTCAATTTTATAGGGCATTTATTAACTTGGATTTTATTAAAAATAAAAAAGTATTAAAAATTGAGAGCTGACAAATATGATTTGAATGGATATGGAACTCCAGACAAACGTGTTGTCTGAACTCTGCCTGATGTACTGCTGCTGCCAGGAAGCATTAAAGTAAGAGTGAATGGTCAATATGTGCTTACATATCACATGTCAGGCTTAGTGAAGTGTTCCAGTCTTAGAAAATTATATTGTTAAAAATAAGTGACGAAGCTTGAGTAGCACCTTCAAACCCATAAAGACATTTGGAGGAAATGAAGCATGCTTGCAATAAAGCCAGGATTCTAAAACAGAGAGACTCAAGCTCATGCAAAGCATCTTGCCAAGTAATCAGAGAAAAAATGATTATACAAATTTCCAACAATAAATTCCTGTTGCATTTCTTGAGTAAGTACATAGGGTAGGAAAGTGAATCATTAGAACCCCATTTTATCAGACATTTCTGTGGAGGCTTTATAAGTATTTATTCCCCTGTTTCTCTTTCCTTTTTTGAGAAGCTCTTGAGAAGGAAAACTTAACTTTAATCCAGACTTAGTGTCAGGATCCATTCCTTTTTAAAAATTTTTTTTTATTGTTGGTTGTTCAAAACATTACATAGTTCTTGATATATTATATTTCACACTTTGATTCAATTCCTTGACAGTGAAAAAGGTGTGGGGGGGGATCATTCCAAACTTCCTTGTCACTGTTCAAACAAATGTTCTATCTATCATAAGAATTGTGGTTCCTGGGTAATAGATTAGGCACATCAGAGGTTGACCAGGTCACATGGAATCCTAAGTATATTTATCACTGGCCAAGCTTCAAACTGAGTTTTAAATTTTGTCAGATGTGAAAAACTGCTACCAGATGGTGTCAAGATAATTCCTCTCTGTGTTAAAAACACACTTAGATATAGTCAATAGTAAAAATCAAATAATTAGTCCAAACACTGTACACACCTGGCACCATTCCTAACTACAGCTTAGGAGGTGTATTGTTAAGGTTTCTATGCCCCTTCAATTAAATCAGCCTACACAATTAATACACAGCCTACTAACACAATTAGCAAATAATAATTTTCTAGAGCTGTGGGTCATCCCAAAATAATAGGCAGAGACAGTATGTTATTCCAAAATGTAATCCTATTTCCAACTACAAGAGATAATTTATTCTCTGCCACCCCCACCTCCATCCTGTACCCCTGTCAGCTGAAAGAATGTTAAAAGTTCATGTTTTGGGGTACTTATCCTTACCACAGAAAAGAACACCCACCCTCCTCGAAGATAAATTCTCATTTTCTGTGGCTAAACATCATTTTTCAATTAATGTAGAAATGTAATACAAACATTTGGAAGCTCCTCAGACATTAAAAACAACAACAACAACAACAACAAAACATGCTGTTGGTTCAGAAAGATAAAAAGAAGAAGGCAGAAGGAGACTTTGAGAAGATGGTTTTTAAATGTCCAAGGAAGTAAACTAAGCCAGAAAAATATATATATTATTTGTTAAAAAGCACAAAGGTGTATGTTATTACTAATTAATGTTTGCATTTTATATTTTTTTAGAAAATAAATTGGTACATTTAATGACACAACTATTTGTTTAGCTCCTCTCTGTTGTGGCATTTCAGTGGGTAGGGGTGGGATCTAGAATCACAATTCATCTAGCTGTTAAGAAGAAAATCACATTCTACTTTAAAATGTGTAACTGAAGGGGGATTCTGGTAATGGTCGTTTGTAGATGTAGAATAACACATAATGTTGGGGGAAATTCTTCTATTAGAATCATTCTGGGCACCTAGAATCCTTACTAGAAATAATTAGGGTTCCTATTTTCCCCACAAGTCCTACTTACTGCACTGCTAGAGAGAAAGCATCATGTAATTTTAATTCTCAACCCTACTGCAAAAAGTTTTCATGCTAGGAAGTAGCTAAATTATGGAACTTCCAGCATTTGGATTCATTTCCTAGAAAACCACCACTTTGAATAGGGCCATCCTCCCCCCACACCTCAATGAAGCACAATAAAGATTTTATTTTATGCTCCAATAATCATTGGCAAGAGCATGATGCCTCCTTCTGCCATCACACAGGGAAAAGCACATGAAGAAGATCCCAGGAATCAGGAAGATGGGGTAAAGTGAGGTCACAACTGGCAACAACAAAACCATCCAGTCTTTGAACACAAAGATTGTAAATGTCTACTGTTTTTTAAACTTATTATTTTTGGCAGGGTTGCATATGTTCTCTGTGCTCATTCCACAAATCTGGCTGATTATTATTCCAATCACCAGAGGAAGAGAGAGTCACATTAATTTGTAGTAATTAATAGCACTGATGCATTTGACAGCGCATGTTAACAAGCCTCTTTGATTGTTTGGATCTCTAACTGCGGCCCTTCTTGTTTGCATCACCTCCAAGGAATTCATAATATCAAAGCTTAACGGTATCTGATACTTGTCAAAATGCAATTTATAAAAGTTTAATTCTTTTATTGATTTAGTTTGGTTTTGATGCCTGCAGAGTCAGCTCCCTTGACAGAACTTAGCGGATTCAAATGCTTGTCACCAGCTCGGCCTCCTTTTTGCAGGGAACAATTGCCATAGGCCAAGCCAACAGGCATGGTTTAATTGCCATTAATTAAAAGCATAAATCTCTTTTTTCTTCAGTTGCTCTGCTCTTAAAGGGGGCTGCACATATCTCTCTTTTCCTGTGTTTGTCAGAACACCTTCTGGCAAGCAAAGTTAACCCATTCCATCTTTCTAAGCACTTTCTGGGATAATCTTTTGAAGCATTGCTCTTATGATCTGATGTGAAATGCATGCGGTTCGGTGATATTTAACAAACTGGATTCCTTCTTTATTGCAGTATAATGAGGTCAAATGAATCCCTCCATGGGTTGTATACATGCTTAAATGGTTTTTGCATCAAATTCCTTTTGACAGCAAATAAAGCAGGAGCCAAACAAAACATCAGCTACTTAAATTGGAAGGGAGGGGAGATTGGATGAGAATGAGCTTTTAAAACAAAAACACATATATGCTTTTTAACATTAGGTGCAAAGAACCTTCCAGCAAAATAAG